>NW_015661912.1:199365-217329 GCF_001515625.1 Sinocyclocheilus rhinocerous | reverse complement strand
ATTTTTTTTTATAAAAAATATATCTTGTAAAAAACAATACTATTTATTTATTTATATTTTAGTTTTTATTTTATATATTACATATATATATATTATAATCTATTATTTCCACATTTTTGGTAGTTTTTATAAAAAAAATTATATCTTATATAAAAAAAAAAAAATATTTATTTACATTTTAGTTTTTATTTTAATGATTAACTTCTAAGGGCAACAGCTAGCTTACTGAAAATTGAATGAAGATCTGGTTAAGTTCTGGCTGTATTTCCTGACATAACGAGAGCAAATTATTGTAATGCTCTGTTGTGTTTTATCAGGCACAAACACATGCATCACTGCAGTCCTGCTGCGTCTCTCAGTGAAAGCATTGTGGGCTGTCAAATACAACACAATTGGAAGGAAGACGTCTACAGTCCTGTCTCTCGGTGGAAGGGGACGGTACTAGTCCAAGTGTCTGTGAACTCGTCTCTGTACCTCATCAAGTACGATGGAGTGGACTGCGTCTACGGCCTGGAGATCTTCAAAGATCAGAGGGTTCAGAATCTGGAGGTTTTCCCCGGGGAAATTGCCTCGTTTCGGGTCAGTGACACTCGTCTTGCGGACCTGCTGCTGGGAAGGCCGGTGATTCACCTGTTTGAGACGGACGACGGCTCCAAGGATGAGTGGAGAGGTTTGGTGCTCTCCAGGGCTCCCAGCATGCCTGCGTGGTTCTTCATAACTTATGAGAAAGACCCCATGCTGTACATGTACCAGCTGATGCAGGATTATAAAGACGGGGACCTTCGTATACTTCCGGATTCAGGTGAGTGAGTCAGTACACTCACTTACAAATAAAGGTTCTTTATTGGCATTGATGGTTCAGTGAAGAACCTTTAACATCCATGGAACCACTAAAGGTTCTTTATAGTGCAAAAAGGTGCTTCAGATCATTAAAATGTTCTTCAGTCACTGAAAGGTCACTGAAAGGTTCTTTGGGGAACCAAAAATGATTCTTTATAGTGTGACCAGTGGAGTCTGAATCATGAACAAATGACTCTCTAATGAATCAGTCAAAAGACTCACGAACAGTCTCAAACTCACAATTTGAATCAGTCTAATGATTACAGTGTGAACAGTGGAGTCTGACTCATGAACAAATGACTCTCTAACTGATTCCTTGTAATGAATCAGTCAAAAAGACTCACAAAGAGTCTCAAACTCACAATATGAATCAGTCTAATGACTACAGTGTGAACAGTGGAGTCTGACTCGTAATCAAATGACTCTCTAACTGATTCACTGTAATGAATCAGTCAAAAAGACTCACAAACAGTCGCAAACTCACAATTTGAATCAGTCTAATGATTACAGTGTGAACAGTGGAGTCTGACTCATGATCAAATGACTCTCTAACTGATTCACTGTAAAGAACCAGTCAAAAAGACTCACAAAGCGTCTCCTACTCACAATTTGAATCAGTGGTGTCTGACTCGTAATCAAATGACTCTCTAACTGATTCACTGTAAAGAACCAGTCAAAAAGACTCACAAACAGTCGCAAACTCACAATTTGAATCAGTCTGATGACTACAGTGTGAACAGAGGGGTCTGACTCATGGACAGATGACTCTCTAACTGATTCCTTGTAATGAATCAGTCAAAAAGACTCACAAACAGTCGCAAACTCACAATTTGAATCAGTCTGATGACTACAGTGTGAACAGAGGGGTCTGACTCATGGACAGATGACTCTCTAACTGATTCCTTGTAATGAATCAGTCAAAAAGACTCACAAACAGTCGCAAACTCACAATTTGAATCAGTCTAATGACTACAGTGTGAACAGAGGGGTCTGACTCATGGACAGATGACTCTCTAACTGATTCCTTGTAATGAATCAGTCAAAAAGACTCACAAACAGTCGCAAACTCACAATTTGAATCAGTCTAATGACTGCAGTGTGAACAGTGGAGTCTGACTCATGAACAAATGACTCTCTAACTGATTCACTGTAATGAATCAGCCAAAAAGACTCACAGAGAGTCTGAAACTCACAATTTGAATCAGTCTAATGACTACAGTGTGAACAGTGGAGTCTGACTCATGAACAAATGGCTCTCTAACTGATTCACTGTAATGAATCAGTCATAAAAACCTCACAAACAGTCTTAAACTCACAATTTGAATCAGTCTAATGACTGCAGTGTGAACAGTGGAGTCTGACTCATGAACAAATGACTCTCTAACTGATTCCTTGTAATGAATCAGTCAAAAACACTCACAAACAGTCGCAAACTCACAATTTGAATCAGTCTAATGACTACAGTGTGATCAAATGACTCTCTAACTGATTCACTGTAATGAATCAGTCAAAAAGACTCACAAAGAGTCTCAAACTCACAATTTGAATTCGTCCTAATGGCTCTATAGGGGGAAAAAATTGTTCTTTTTAGAAACTGTTCACTGAAGGGTTCTTTGGGGAACCAAAAATGCAGCTTCTATGGCATCGCTGTGCAAGAAGCTCTTTTGGAAAATTTATTTTTTAAGAGTCAGAATAAGAGATTGGGGCATTTGAATCTTTGATTCTGTAGGACTCAGATGTGTGAGTGTTCATTATGAAATGCTTTCCTCCATCAGATGATCCGGCGGAGGTCAGAGAGCCGGGTGAAGTGTGCGATACGCTGGTTGGGAAGCAGGTGGAGTGTGAGAAGGACGGCACGCAGAGGATGGGCACCATCATCCAGCAGGTTCAGGCCAAACCCTCCGTTTACTTCATCAAGTTTGATGACGACTATCACATCTACGTCTATGACATGGTCGGGTCGTGAGTTTCTGCTCAAGACCTTCTTCGTCATCACGCAACAGCATTTTCACTGGAACGAAATCTGTGTTTTCAGACGCTTGCTTTTTTGTTGTTAATAAATGCATGTTATGTAGAAATCTTCTGACGCCGTTTAGTTCCTCTTCTCTCTTCACCTGCTGTTATGTCGAACACACAGATGCGTTTGAGAATAAAATGAGCCTGTTTTGTTAGTTCTCTTGAGCTTCTGTCCTTAGACACAGAGATATATTTTTATACTGTGAGTTCTTGTTCAGTTCAAGTGTCTTTTTGGTTGTTTGCTGTTTGAGAGTTTCATCTGTTTCCTTGTAGTGCCTTTCTCTCTTCTGAGATCTTTCTGACTTACTGTATGAATGAAAAACATTTATCTTGAACATAAGAAGTGCTACTTCATAAAGATTCCCTCTGCATATCAGTGTGTTCCTCCTTTCTATGTTTGTCTCCATTAAAGATGAACAAGTTTAAAAAACTGTTTGACTGAACTAATTTATTTGTTCTACACTGAAATAAATTGCGTATAAACAATTTTCACTCAGAAATTCCTAGTAGATTTCACAAATAATTACACAGAATCGGCAAGTAACACATTGGACATGAAATTTTGAAGTAGAAAATCGGAAATTGTATTTTATAAAAAAATATTTTATTTACTGCCGCAAAATAGAAATATCTAAGAATAAATTTTTTTACAAATAAATTGTCTCCCTGAAGCAAAGAGTTCATTCATATGTTCGATGACACGCAAATAAGGCGAGCTCTCATGTATTGATGAATAAGTTCTGAAACACTGCTTCATGAAGCGTCGGCCCCTTGTTCGATTCTTTGGCCTTTGGAGCGCATATCACGAATAATTTGATTCAAATCGGGACTTCGAATCGCGTATCGCGAATCATTTGATTCAAATTGGGACTTCGAATCGAGTATTGCGAATCATTTTGATTCGAATCGGGACTTCGGTTCGCGTATTGCAAATCATTTGATTCGAATCGGGACTTCGAATCGCGTATTGCGAATCATTTGATTCGAATCGGGACTTCGGATCGCATATTGTGAATCTTTTGTTTCAAATTGGCACTTCAGAGCAGGTTTGCAAATCTTTTGATTCAGATCGACTTCGGTTCGCGTATTGCGAATCATTTGATTCGAATCGGGACTTCGTATCGCGTATTGCGAATCATTTGATTCGAATCGGGACTTCGGATCGCATATTGTGAATCTTTTGTTTCAAATTGGCACTTCAGAGCAGGTTTGCAAATCTTTTGATTCAGATCGGGACTTCGAATCGTGTATTGCGAATCATTTAAAAAATTTACTGACATTTAAATCTCTTAATCGAACAAAACTGGCCGATATTTAAATCTATTACTAGAACAAAACGACCAATATTTAAATCTCTTAATCGAACAAAACGGACCGATATTTGTCTTTTTTTCGAACAAAACCGACCGATATTTAAGTCTATTACTAGAACAAAATGACCAATATTTAAATCTCTTAATCGAACAAAACAGACCAATATTTATCTTTTTTCCAAACAAAACCAACCGATATTTAAGTATTTTTATCAAACAAAATGAAAAAAAAAAAAAAAAAAAAGACAGATATTTAAGTCTTTTTATCAAACAAAACCGAATGATATTTCAATCTATAACTAGAACAAAACGACCAATATTTAAATCTCTTAATCGAACAAAACCGACCGATATTTGTCTTTTTTTCGAACAAAACCAACTGATATTTAAGTATTTTTTTCGGGGAAAAAAACTGATATTTAAGTCTTTTTCCGAACAAAACCAACCGATATTTAAGTATTTTTATCAAACAAAATGAGCGATATTTCAATCTATAACTAAAACGAAATGACAAATATTTAACTCACTTAATCGAACAAAACCGACCCATATTTAAGTCTTTTTTTTCAAACAATAACTAGAACAAAACGTCCAATATTTAAATCTCTTAATTAAACAAAACTGACTGATATTTAAGTCTCTTAATCGAACAAATGGGCTGATATTTAAATCTATAAACCGACCAATATTTAAATCTTTTAATCAAATAAAACTGTCCGATATTTAAATCTCTTAATCGAACAAAACCGACCGATATTTAAGTCTTTTTATAGAACAAAACCGGCTGATATTTCAATCTATAACTAGAACAAAACGACCAATATTTAAATCTCTTAATCGAACAAAACCGACCGATATTTGTCTTTTTTCCAAACAAAACCAACCGATATTTAAGTATTTTTATCAAACAAAATGAGCGATATTTCAATCTATAACTAAAACAAAATGACAAATATTTAAATCTCTTAATCGAACAAAACCGACCAATATTTAAGTCTTTTTTTCAAACAAAACCGACCAATATTTAAGTCTATAACTAGAACAAAACGTCCAATATTTAAATCTCTTAATTAAACAAAATTTACTGATATTTAAGTCTATAACTAGAACAAAACGTCCAATATTTAAATCTCTTAATTAAACAAAATTTACTGATATTTAAGTCTATAACTAGAACAAAACGTCCAATATTTAAATCTCTTAATTAAACAAAACTGACTGATATTTAAGTCTCTTAATCGAACAAATGGGCTGATATTTAAATCTATAAACCGACCAATATTTAAATCTTTTAATCAAATAAAACTGTCCGATATTTAAATCTCTTAATCGAACAAAACCGACCGATATTTAAGTCTTTTTATAGAACAAAACCGGCTGATATTTCAATCTATAACTAGAACAAAACGACCAATATTTAAATCTTTTAATAAAAAAAAACTGACTGATATTTAAGTCGCTTAATCGAATAAAACCGACCGATATTTAAATCTCTTACTAGAACAAATCCAACCAACATTTATACCTTTTAATCGAATAAAATCGGCCAATATTTAAATCTGTTAATCGAACAAAACCGAATGATATTTAAATCTATAACAAGAACAAAACAACCAATATTTAAGTCTCTTAATCGAACAAAACCGAATGATATTTAAATCTCTTAATCAAATAAAACCGACTGATATTTAAATCTCTTACTAGAACAAAACCAACCAACATTTATACCTTTTAATCTAACAAAATCTGCCAATATTTAAATCTCTTAATCGAACAAAACCGAATGATATTTAAATCTATTACTAGAACAAAACAACCGATATTTAAATCTTTTAATAAAAAAAAACTGACTGATATTTAAGTCGCTTAATCGAATAAAACCGACCGATATTTAAATCTCTTACTAGAACAAAACAACCAATATTTAAATCTCTTAACTGAACAAAATCGACCGATATTTAAGTTTTTTTTTTTTTCCGAATAAAACTGACCGATATTTAAGTCTTTTTTTCCAAACAAAACCGGCCGATATTTAAATCTATAACTAGAACAAAACGACCAATATTTAAATCTCTTAATCGAACAAAACTGACCAATATTTAAGTCTCTTAATCAAACCAAACCGACCGATATTTAAGTCTTTTTTCGAACAAAACTGACCGATATTTAAGTCTCTTAATCAAACCAAACCGACCAATGTTTGAATCTTGTAATGGAACAAAATCGAATGACATTTAAATCTATAAATCCTTTAAATACTGTTATTTTCCTGTTTATTACTGCCATGCTGCTTTGAAACAACCTGTATTGTATAAATGGCTATAAATAAATGTGACTTGTGTATTTTGTATTTTAAACGGTATTTGGAATGTTATGAAATATGAATGAGAATGCTGAAGCTCTGCTTCACCATCAGTGACTCTAGTGAGGAAAAGGAAGAGGAAGAGGTGGGCGGAGCCTGTAGATGATTGACAAACGGAGGGACTGACCTCATCATCATGCGATATGAAGTAACCGGAGATCTAACGGTGACAAACATCGGACCATCGCCATAAAACTCATATGATTCACGCTCGTTCATAACGAAAAACACGGAAAGGTGACTGGAGAAGCAGCCGGGTGTTTCTTCTCTCGATGACCAGATTATCTACAGTTTAACTGATGCGTTCCTGTTTAGAAGTTAAAGAGCTGCATTGTTTTATCAGATGTAAATAAATGCTCAACTATAAGTTCTCCAAAGGCTCCAGAAGTGTGTTTGCGGAACTGAGAATGTTCGAGACGAAAGGAATCTTCGGCTTTTGTGTGGATGTCAGCTGTCTGCTGCTCGGTAAGACTTCATTCACATTACACTCTGGCCTCTCTCTGAGCTGCTGATGGTGTTGTTGATTAAATCTGCGTTATTATTGTTACTGCTTGAGATCCTTATGGATCTGAATGTTACACTGTCGCGTGCATCGATGAAACATTCATATCTGTTACACACGCACATGCATATTCAATATTACTCAATATAGGTCACTGCACATTTACAGTACGTATTGCAATATAATCTTTCATTATTGCTCAGAAAAACAAATGTGCGAGCTTGTATCGAGATATAGTTTTTTAGTTTCTTTTATGAGGTGAGATAAAAGCACAGTTGTAAGTGTTCACAGATAAGTTGTGTTTACATTATATCCATACGGCCCAGCGAACAAAAGTGTTCGGAGAACGTTTTACAAACGTTGCCATTAAGTTATGAAAACGTTATTTTTTTAATGTTCTCAGAACGTAGTGTTTTTTATTTAAAAAAATGATTGGTTATGCGAACGTTTGAGAAAACATTAAGGGAACGTTCCATTTTATCATTTTGGAAACATATAAGAACCTTACTTTTGAAAGTTCTTTGAACGTTCTGAAAAAAAAAAAGTAATAACGTTAGAAAATGTTGTCCAATTAAAAAAAACGTTCCATGATGTAGAAATAGTTTCTGCAGGTCATAAAAAGTCTTAACTCTTCCACAAATTAAGGTCTTAAATCAGAGCAGAAAGTCTTAAATTCATAAGGTCATGGCATTAAATTTTGCATGCACTGCAAATAATAAATAAAATAAAAACATTTAAAAAACAAAACTATATATATATATATATGTGTGTGTGTGTGTGTTGAATTAGGTTGATTTTTCATTCTTGTTTTAATCATTTAAATCAGTTTATCAGAAAACAAGACTTCTTATCTTGTTTTCTTCACACAATCATAAATGTTTAAAGCACTTATAATAGGCTAGTTAACCCTACTGTACATGCAACATATTCCAGATGCTCAAGCCACTGTTAGCTCTATATTATGTGCATTATTAGAAAAATGCTTAGAATGTTTGTGGACGAGGAAATTCTTCAGCGGAGAGACTGTGATTCCTAATTCATTTAAAGGTCACAGTAAGGAATCCACTGTCTGGACTAATGTGATGTAAATGAATGCCAGAATGATGACAGAATACCGCTATTGTTGAACAATTGATTTAAACAGTGTGAAGTAATTTGATTATTTAGCATTATGGCATCTCTTAAGACGCTTTTCTTCTCCAACAACATACTACACACAACTAACAAAACATACATCACCACATGATATGGTCTGTTCCTAAAGCGCTCGACCTCAGGCCCTTCACCAATTGACCAAACGACATTCAGTAATATCATCGATTTAAAGGAGACATATTATTCCCCCTTTTACAATATGTAATATAAGTCTCTGGGGTCCCCATAATTTGTCTGTGAAGTTTCAGCTCAAAATACTCCACAGATCATTTATTATATTATTTTGAATATGCCTATTTTGAGTGGAAGCAGAAACACGCTGTTTTCGTGAGCGAAATCAGACGCTTGCAGAAAAAGGCTTCCCAAAATAGTTACTGGGTTAATCTTTTTCACGTTTCCTTGGTTGGTAGATGCACCGGGGACCTGATTATAGCACTTACAACCTGGAAAAGTCAGATTTTCATGATATGCCACCTTTAACTGCACTGACACTTTCAGATGAGAACATTGGTTCTCCTTTGAGACCGATCACAGCAGGAAACGCTTCTAATAAACCCCATGTCGGTGATATAAACAGGCCTGTGAACCTCCATTTGTGTGGTTTCTCTCTTTGTTGCAGCTGGACTTCCATTTGCGATACTGAATATTCAGCACACGCCATTCAAAAGAGGCTTTTTTTGCAGCGATGACTCCATCAGGTACCCCTTTAAAGAAGATACCATATCCTACCAGTTACTGATGGGAATAATCATTCCATTCGCACTGTTGCTAGTAAGTGTTCGTTCGATTGCTTTCTTAACCAGTACTCTTCTTCAGAGCTTCTCTTGCCATTAGAGTTGGTCAAAACATCATGCATTTTTTTCTCTTCACCACAGATAATCTTCGGTGAGTGTTTTCCCATATATCTGCGGTCCAGAGTTTCTTTGAGTTACGAGTATATAGCGTGTGTGTATAAGGCCGTGGGATCATTCGTGTTTGGAGCGGCGCTGAGCCAGTCTCTGACCGACATCGCCAAATACACCATCGGCCGACTGCGGCCGCACTTTCTGACTGTGTGTAAACCGCACTGGAGCCTCATTGACTGTAAATCCGGTTATATTGAGAACTTCACGTGCACAGGAGATCCAGTCATCATCAATGAAGGCCGGTGAGTGCAAAACAATGCAACGCATGCATTTCTTTACTCAGATGCTGAGGTGCAATATGACCAGCACTAGCACTTACATTCAGAATGTAACATTTATTACACGTTTGCATTGAACCTGCAAGCACATTGTTTGATTTAGAAAAGAACATGTTGTTCTGATTGCATCTGATTTGCTAATTATGACGGACAATCTTCTACCGACAGGCTTTCCTTTTATTCTGGCCACTCATCGTTCTCCATGTACTGTATGCTGTTCCTTGCTGTAAGTGTGTTTTTATGAAAATATTTCACCTGTTTCATCAAATTCAAGGCGAGATACTAGGCAAAACCATTGTTTTTTATGCACTAATGTCACAAACTCCAGGGAAGATGATGATGATAGAAATAAAACAAGGTTTATTAAATAACTCAAGATAGACAGACAATATGCGAGACAGCAATACCAGAGAGCTAAAGGGTGGAAACAAAGTAACAAATACTGGGAAAATGAGGGTAAAATGACAAATACCTGTGCAGATTAAATTAATTACCATGACAACTGAATAGTGGCGGGAAAACTGAACAAAGGAAACCGGAAACTTATGAAAACACACTAAAAGTCCATTATAATGAAACAGAACCGTGACAACTATTGTAACATTGTAACAGGTGACCATATTTTCTGATTTATGGAGTGATGCAAAGAGAAATCCAAAATCTCCTCTGGAAAAACCTTTAACTCTAATATGACAATAAAATCAAACTGGAATTTTGAACCTGGCTTTATCCAATTTTCAGTGCTGGAAATGAACTCAAATTGATGCATATTTAATTAGATAATGCCTCATTTAAATATTAATCAACTGGAGAGGTATAGTGATATCTATTAGTTTACATTCACCTGTAGTGTCTTGCCTTTATCATATACATTTAGATTTAATGCAAACTTTATTAATTAAATTGTCATGGCAGCTCAATACATTCAAAAAACACTTAACATACACATACATACATATATGCTAATATGTTTTCTTTTCAGCTGTATCTCCAGTCTAGACTGAGGGCAAGTTGGGCTCGACTGCTTCGGCCGACTCTCCAGTTCTCTTTCCTCGCGGCGTCTCTTTACGTGGGTCTGTCGCGCGTCTCTGATTATAAACACCACTGGAGTGATGTTCTCTCTGGACTCGTACAGGGAGCCGCCGTGGCACTGTTTACTGTAAGTGAGGCTGTACGCTCGTTAATAAATGCATGCCATGCTGTAACCAACACGCCTCTCTCTCTACGCAGGTGTTCTTTGTATCAGATCTGTTCAGCGCCAAACGCACGTCAGATACAGATGAGGAGATCTCGCACACGAGTCTTCAGGAGACGTCAGATCCGCCGAACCACTACGGCAGCACAGAGTGAGACAGAACGCACTGTATTATTTGGAAGGACGCGCAGTGGATTTTTCACTTTTGCAGTAACATGCAATCCTTCCCACAACTGATTCTCTTCACTTTTATAATATTACTGGGCAAAAGGTCATTTTTCATAATGCACAGCAGTAGAGAAGTATATAATGTCATCACGATAAATACAGCGGCAGTGCAACAATATTCGCTCTGCAGTGGCTGCATATATATATTAGTTATTGTACTGAATGTGGCAGTGTAAAAATTGGTTTCTCTTTCCTTACAGACCTCATGGGGTTAATTATACAACTAAAGGTTCCTACTCAGAGTTTATGCAGTGTCAGTGAATCGTGAAGGGAATGGTCCCTAATGGCCCTTTCGACACCCTCAAAACACTGGCAACCTTTAACTTCCATGGGACCTTTTCCATTGCATTATAGTAAAAAGAGGTTCTTTAGATTATTAAAATGTTCTTTACATTAAGAAAAAGATGGTTCACTGACAAAATAATGGGTCTTTGCTGTGAAAAAACCCTCCTGTAACCTTTATTTTTAAGAGCGTATGCATCCCTATCCATCAAACCATCCAACATTTCTATCTGATAATATTAGTGCAGTAACCGACATATGCAAGTACACGCGTCTTATTTCAGCAAGGTTGTTTTTAAATGTTAAATGAAGACTGTTACAACCAATGGATTGTACACTTGACTGTAAAACACTTTATTTCTGTGGTTTACAGTTGCTTGCTTTTGTGTGTGTTTGTGTCAAATTGTCATAAGAAAAAGGAAAGTAGTTGTGGACCAAAATATGAACAACCAAAGTGTCTCATTGCATTGAATTCAATTAATTTTGTGTATATTTTATTCATTTTTTTATGCAAATTATTTTATTTTTTAATGAAAATTGAATTCAAAGTGTTACTTTTTTCATTTTTATTGTTATTATTAATGCAAATGGTAAGACCACAAGCTGTAAATGTCCAAGCACTTGAATAATAATTTTTTGCCTTTAATAGCTTTATGTAACTTTGTATGAATTTTTAATTTGCTGCTTTATTTTTAATTCATTGGCAGCTGTGCTAGTGTGAACCAATGAAACATGGTACTGTAAAATATTTTTTTTTTTGCAATTAAAGCTCGTCCAGACCAACTGTGGTGTAGTTATTGATATTTAAATAATCATCATAATAATTTTGTTCTCAGTGGCGCCTCTAGTGGTCAGATTATGTCTGCTGATTTCGAGCTTTGGTCAGTTTGATTCATTCGGTTCGCTCGGACGGATCGTTCGAATCCTTACAGGTACAAATGCTTTGCGAATCGGCTCGATCGAATCGCAAAGAAGAATCGATTCAATAGAGCGACTTGTTGGCGAATCGAACGCCACCGCCGCTGTTCTTTGTCCTCGCGGTGACTGCATATGATCCCGCTGAATGTACATTATTTATTCCTCTGTTTACAGTCTGTATTCATCAAACAGAAGATCTGAAGGATGGTGTTAGTTCATGTCGGATATTTGGTTCTTCCTGTCTTTGGCTCAGTGAGAAATAGAGGTATTTATAACGCATTATTTCACGATCAGATCACATGTAAGGGCCTTTTGCGTGTTTAATGCAAGATTATTAAACCCCACGAATGATCTATATGCTGCTGTAGATCCTTACTGAGTAGATATTCAATAAAAACCAGGCTATTTGTATTTTTTAAGCGAATCGGTGAGGTTTGATTCGGATCTGCGGCTAGTCTGTTAGCTAGCCGAGCGACGGACGCGTTCCGCGTCAGATTTCACTTTAAAATGCATTTAAAATCAATTAATTTGCTTATATGAGGTACATTCGGATTATCTGATAGATTGTCGATTCGTTTTATCGTGTATTTGAGCGCTGAATGTGTTTGTTGAGGTTTATTTGTGAGGTTTGGTTTTACCTCAGAAAGCTAAAGATGCTAATTCAGGCCTGAGCTCAACGGACAACAAATAAAACATAAAAATACATCATTTCAGGTATTAACTGGAGTCTTTTATTGCTCATTTGTATTAAATTTAAGTCTAAAATAAGTGTTTTAGCTCAGAATGACACTACCTGCAGTTCATCAAACAAAAAGCTGATGTGTTAAAAAATTATTGTTGAGCATTTACACCTACGATTGTCTAAACGAGCTGCTAACTTTATCTCCATCACTGATTTCATGAAGCTTTTTTGATTTCTGTTTCTGCCAATGCATCTGCTCATTGGATGTTGCTTTTGTTCTGTTAACCCTGTACTGAGCATGGTGGGCCTTGCTATTGGTCAATGTTGTTTTATTTGTTGCATGGACTTATTATGACACAAATCCACATATACTAATATTTTTCAATAAAGAATATAGTATTTTTCCTAACCTCCAGTGTGCTTCTTGCTGATTTCCATTTATTGTCTCCCCCCACCTCCTCCCTCTGCTGTGACCGATAGACTGATTTCCTCGCCTTTATTTTTATTTTTCATCATGAGACCTCAATGAGTTGATCTGTGGTCATATACGCTCATCACTGAGGCACTTAAAGGTGCAGTGTGCGTTCACGATAACCGTAGACGTCCACAAATGAAAAATAAAGTCGAATTAGATCCGTTTCAATCACGGTCTTACCGCTGCACCTTTAAGTCTTCTCACTGTAAACGATCCGGATGCAATGTAAACGTGGCGTGTCCAGGTATCCACACATTTCATCTCTGATTGAATCTTTTCTCACTAACACACAGCGAGCGATGGGCACGTCCCATTTCTCTGTGTGACTTTGACACATTATACATGATTTCGTCTGGTGATTGAGGCTTAAGTATTTTTCGATTCCTTCATTCTGAAGTCTGTGTGTATCTGCCAGCAGAAAGTAGAGTGGAGAGATGGGTAATTCTGCTTTTCTGTGTCTCATTTTTTTTCCATTTCTACTGAAATAACTTGGTTTTCTTTCTCATAAATGAATAGTGAAGTGTTCTCAAACCCATAAAGTGGTGCATTGATTCATTTCCTCATTCATTTGTCGTCTTATAAGTAGCCTGCAGATACCAACATCACAACACGACAAACTCGGTCTCAAACATTCACCTGTCTTTTGTTATTAATCCAGTGAAATATAAGTAGTAGGGCTTCTGAATGAATGACATTTAACTTCTATGCAGCCTGTTTAATATAAAATTTGTCTTTTGCAATAGAAGTTACGTTCGTTCCAGAAATGCCAGGACTTTTTATGGAGTGTAATTGTTGCTCTATACATTAATGTTCACATGTCAGCTTACAATAAAGCATGCTAACTGCATGTCTTGCCCCTGCACCAGCGAAAGCCTTGGGTTCCTGTGATGTCTGCTGCTTCTGATGTCGTTTTGCTTCTATGAAGGTTTAGACTTGAAGGGATAATCATTCCACTTGGATAAATCACAGTAAACATGTTCCTAAGGATGAAGAGTCAGTCCTAGAAAACCATTCCTATCAACCAATCAGATTTCAGACTAATGTGCTTCAACAGCATTCTTAACCCTCAGTCATTTCAGGAGTGGCGTTGGATGAGGTTTGGACTATGATTGTTGTTCCAGAACCAACAGAGGATGTTGATTCAGGAAGATGTCCTACTTTGAGATGTCATTGGCTTTGGGATTTTGTTTTGCCAGCACATGGATATTGCTTTGGAAAATAGTTCCCACACATGTATCCAAAGTCCTGTCTTTAGAAATTCGCAAATCCCTTCATTGATAAGGTGTGACAGGCTAACAACTTGCATAAAAATACAGCAGCTTTGGTCTAAATCCAGACCTTTACTGCTCGCTCAGACATTTGGCTGAGAACCTAATGCAGCTGTGGATTCCTTCAGCTTTCCAGGAACGCATCTCGCAGTCCGCTTTCGGCAGTCGCTAAATAACTAGAGCGTTCACATCTGCTGTGCCGAGGTGAGGAGACACTTCTGTTCACACAGCTGTAGAATACGGTTGATATATGCATGATTATTTCCCAAACCAGTTAAACACAGCCAATTTCATTGGACAACTCAATCACAAAGTAGCCTGTCAAGAAAAGCTCAGACTTCTGAAAAGTCACTGATGGATCTGATCACGACAAACAGTTATGTTATCCATCAGGATGTTCTACCAGCGCTAAGTTTAGGTCTATATGTGTTTTAGCGCTTCGTAACATTACCGGTGTAATCTTTTATCTTTAGGTTTGTCCTTTATTGGTTTGGGAACCAGTTGGAAACCAAGAACCGTATTCTACAATGAAAAGTTCAGTGACCTGTTGCATAAACATTTTAGACTAGTCTTACAAGATAGTCAAACTTTTCTCCAATATCTTTTTTTAGATCAGTTACTTATGCCTGGTGAAGGTCATAGGACTGAAACGTTGTGAATAAATCTATTTCTGATACGTTTGCGAGTATGGATGGTGTGTGGGATTTATTCGTTTTTGCTTGGATCAGTTACTTAAAAAGGTAGACTTGTCTAATTCGAACCTGAAATGTAAAACTGGCTTGGCTAAGTGCTAGTTAGTAAGACTAGTTAAGACAAGTGTTTATGCAACTGGCCACATGACTCATAACCAGTTGATATATGCCATGTGAACTAGACTTGTGCATCATGCTATTGGAAATATGACTATTTAAGATAAAAAAATAGGGGTATTGTTGTAGAGTGACAAAGTGATTGGATAGAAGAAATATAAACTAAATTGGACAAAACTGAACCACAAAATGTGAGAGGCTGAACTAGTTGCAAGTCTGACTTCAGTTACCTGTTCATACTCTGTCTTATATATCCGATAGTAAATTCGATTCCCAATCCTAAACACTAACTGTGAATATAGCGAACTCCCAAACCAAAAGGTTAACGCAAACGCACTGTTCACACACAATTCACTCACCTTCACTCTTCATTTGCCATCACACCCCACTGCTGATGATTGATTGATTTCTTCTGGAAGTTCAGGAGAGGACGACGGCCGGCCTCAAGCAGCGGTTTAATCTCATTTATAATTCGCTATGATGTCATTGTTGTTGCAGGATCTCACTTTAACAGGCATCAGCACAATCATGCTACCTCTTGCCGGCATTTCCACGTAGGCCCCCAGGCCCAGATCCCTGTTGATTTCCCAATGCCCCATCCAGGACAATCTCAGACAGGAATGAGCCATCACCACGGCCCCGCGCACCAGCCAGCCGCGGCATTACATCCACCCCTCAACCACATACCAGCACCACCGTTCCAGGACATCCCGGCCCCACCCTTTCTACCTCAGGCTTTACACCAGCAATACCTCATCCAGCAGCAGATCCTGGAGGCCCAGCACAGGAATTATTCACGGTATTTAGAAGTGCCCACGATAACAATATCGTGCATATTAATTACCGTGATATATCGCATTACCGAATACCGAATACGCACAAGTCTACTCAGAATTGATTCGAGAGAGAATCACGATGCGTTCCGAAAATCTCAGAATCGATCCACGAATCGCGATGCATCGATTTATTGTCCCAGCCCTATAATCAACCATATTTCACGAGTTCACCTGCCCATCCAGTATGAATAGTTAATGGTAAACAAACTTGGCTTGCTGTCCTCGACGGAGGCTCATTTAATTTAATTTAATTTATTTTATTTATAAAGCACAATAAAACAACAATGGTTGACCATTGTGCTGAACAATATAGTTTAAAAGGAATCAAAATACATAAAATGGTAAGACACGACAAACAAATAATAATTTGAAATAAAGTCCTGTTGGCTCATACACCAAAAGCATTCTCAAAGAGGTAGGCTTTAAGCCTTGTTTTAAAAAGGGATGCTCTTGCAATTGTTCTAATAGAGATTGGAAGGCTGTTCCACAGTTTAGGGCCGGCTATGGCAAAAGCCCGGTTACCTTTTTTCTTCAACCTAGATCTAGGGACCAATAAGAGATTCTGATTCGATGACCTTAGACATCTAGCTGGACTGTGTAAACTCAAAAGGTCAGAAAGATACGAAGGTGCCAGTCCATTTAAAACCTTAAAAACAAAAAGTAAAATTTTAAACTATTTTAAAATGGACTGACAGCCAATGCAAAGAGAGTAGGTCAGGGGTAATATGTTCGTATTTGCGAGTGCCAGTCAAAAGTCTAGCAGCTGCATTTTGTACTGTTTGTAGGCGATTCATACATGATTGGTTAATACCAATATACATTGAATTGCAGTAGTCTAGTTGAGATGAGATAAAAGCATGTATAGCCCTCTCGAACTCAGCACAAGTTAAAAAACCCTTCACCTTAGCAAGGAGTCTGAGCTGAAAAAAAATTGATTTAACTACTGCGTTTACTTGCTTATCAAAAGTCAAAGCAGAATCAAACACAACACCCAAATTTTTTACAGAGGGCTTGACATATGCAGCCAGATCACCCAGCACTTGCTGTATGTTGCCAGATACAGCTAAAGAACCGAACACAATTGCCTCAGTCTTACTCTCATTGAGATTCAAAAAATTAAGAGACATCCAAGCCTTAATATCAGACAGACAAGCAGTTAAAGCACTCAAACTCTGGTTGTCATTTTGCTTAAAAGGCACATAAATTTGCATGTCGTCAGCATAACAATGAAACTACACTTTTTGCTTATTAAAAATGGAACCCAACAGGAGCATATACAAAGAAAATAAAATTGGAGCAAGGATAGAACCTTGAGGAACTCCACAAGTCAACACTGATTTAGAGGATGAGCACCCATCCACACAAACTGAGAAAGTTCTATTATTCAAGTAAGATTTGAACCATATAAAAACGTGTGTGTGTGTGTTTTTAGTTTCCGGTGCTCCAGGAGGATCTGGACATTTATCTTGGGCTGCAACAGTTTATTGTGAGATCAGGAGCAAGTGAGTATCTCTTCATTATCACAATCTGAATGAGTTTTATAGATAGCGGTTTTGTTCCAAAACCTGTAGAGCTGCACAACCAGGTAATGCTTTTAGGTATCCAAATGCAAATACTGTTCCATTAAAAGAGCCATTGTTTTGGCCAGATTTCAAGGCAGGATTGCATATATGCGTCATAGATAAGGCAATCCCAGGATACATTGCGCAAAGCTATCCAAATGTTACGGTCTTGTATGTCTTAATGTACCAAAGCGTAAAGGGGAATATGATGGTAATGTGATATCTTTGACAACTTTATTTCCTTGTTAATCAGGCAGTAACTTTTTTTTTTTTTTTTTTTGCTTTCCTACGGGCGACAGATGATTCGCTTCCTGAAGGAAATGAAATCTGATGAAAAT
>NW_015661912.1:190911-198679 GCF_001515625.1 Sinocyclocheilus rhinocerous | reverse complement strand
GTATTCGCTTTGATCAGTTACTTAAAAAGGTAGACTTGTCTAATTTGAACCTGAAAGGTAAAACTGGCTTGGCTAACAGCTAGTTAAGACAAGTGTTTATGCAACTGGCCTCATGACTCATAACCAGTTGATATATGCCACGTGAACTAGACTTGTGCATCATGCTATTGTAAATATGACTATTTAAAACGAATTGGGGTATTGTATTGTTGTAGAGTGACAAAGTGTTTGGATAGAAGAAAACGGACAAAATTGAACCGCAAAATGTGAGAGGTTGAACTAGTTGCAAGTCATGATATTTACGTTAATTGGTGAACGGCACTGACTTCAGTTACCTGTTCACACCGTCTAATCCGATAATAAGTTTGATTCCCAATCCTAAACACTAACTGTGTGAATAATAGCATCCCAAACCAAAATATTAACACAAACACGCTGTTCAAACACAATTCGCTCACCTTCACTCTTAATTTCCCATCACACCCCACTGCTGATGATTGATTTCTTCAGGAAAGGAGGAAGGCCAGCGTCCAGCAGCGGTTTAATCCCATTCATAATTCACTCTGATGTCATTGTTGTTGCAGGATCTCATTTTAGCAGGCATCAGCACAGTCATGCTACCTCTTGCCGGCATTTCCACGTAGGCCCCCAGGCCCAAATCCCTGTTGATTTCCCAATGCCCCATCCAGGACAATCTCAGACAGCAATGAGCCATCACCTCGGCCCCGCGCACCAGCCAGCCGCGGCGTTACATCCACCCCTCAACCACATACCAGCACCACCGTTCCAGGACATCCCGGCCCCACCCTTTCTACCTCAGGCTTTACACCAGCAATACCTCATCCAGCAGCAGATCCTGGAGGCCCAGCACAGGAGGATACTTCCACAGTCCAGGTATGACGCCGTGTTAAACTCATAATCAATTAGGACAATAAATCGATGCATCGCAAATCGAGAAATGCTTTTGCATCGATTCTGAGATCACAGTGTTCAAGACGGGAAATAAGAATACTGTGGTCTACAGTGTCAAATGCTGCACTCGAAAGGAGGCTTGGCTCGAGCTCCGAATTCAACCCCCTAATTGCGCTACTACATAGAGGGAGAATGACAGAAAAAGAGGTGGAGATGGGGAGGTGGAGGGATGCCGGAAAAATTGTTGCTCATATGCTCATAATGATGATTGACAAGACTCAGATGATCAGGTTCCTCACAAACGTACATTTGGAACCTTATTTATGTTCTTAAGGCAAGATACTACAGGCACTGGTTTTGAGAATTTGGGTTATTTGGCTTTTCATAATATATTGTTTCAGACTAGTAGAAAGAAAGCATCCAAAATACACGTTTAAGTGTTCATTTTATTGCACTCTTCAACGGCTGTGAGTTTTTTTCCTCCACTTCAGCAGCACTTACATAGACCCAATTTTACAGTTTTATTCTTATCCAGTGTTGCCAGGTCCGCGGTTTTCCCACGCAATCAGGCTACTTTAACACTGTTGCCGTGGGTTGAAGCGATACCAATAACGTGATATTTAGCCCCTTGAATGCGAATTTTACCAGGGGAACCCTACCAAAAACATGTATTTTACATGTAATTAATAGCAACATCCCGGATCAACACTGTTCATGTATCGCAGGGTACGATTAGATTAATTTACATTTAACCGGTTTAATATGAAGAGACAGTGAAATGTAGACCTTTGTTTATGTGTCTTTGCCCTACACCGTACAAGACGCGAGAACAGTCCGCTATTTAGGTTTGTATGGACTCACTAACTTTAACGTTAGCTAGTTTTAGCCAGAGATACCTTGCTGAAGCACAAGATGACATTAACGTTCTGCTTTTGAAGCGAATTACAAGGATGTTCACAGTGGGCTGTGTTTACATTAATCTCGCATCATAAAAGCATAAAAGCTGATGTGCAAGTACATTACTTCTTCGTGAGCATTTGAGTGTGCGGTTAAAAACTAGCCTAGAGCGCCATCTGCTGTTAAAAACTAAGCCCAGAATCGATTTGAGAGAGAATCACGATGCGGATGACATTAACGTTCTGCTTGAGCAGATGAAAATTGTAACTTAATGAGAGTATGACAACCAGAAAACTAACGTTTTTGTCTTCATTGGGATTGGAGGTGAATGCTTTGGGACATTTTGCTCCATTTTGTTTGGGTTTAGGAAATAGAATAAAATAAATTCCATTGCATATCCTCTCAGGACACCTGGAACCACTGTTACAAGTTCCTCAGGCACATCGTTTTTCCATTTTTTAAGCATAAACCCCATAAAAACTGATGCAAGCTTCGGATCTTCCAATGTTTCTCTATGCCGCTGAAACCTACAGATGTCCGAGTTCCGCTCCCCGTGCAACTGATACTCCACTGCCATTGGCTCATCTGCGTTCGAGGGGAGGGGCTTGCCGATAGGTCAATTCTTAATTAAATCAATCAACTGGGGAAAAATGGTGATACTGTTAGTTACATTCTTAACCCTATTCACCTGTAGTGTCTTGCCTTAATTCATCTTCCATGTCTTATTGAGACATCTCATAATCCAGCAATCAAAACTGGTAAAATATTTGTTTTCTGGTACATTTTCCCAGCAGACATGCTCCAGACCGAACCCTTCCCCATCCGCAGACGCTGCGGCCGCCATATGAATACCCGGCATCCATTCATATTCCCCCACCGCCGCCGGTGCCGCAGCAGCCGCGTTACCTTGCCGAAGGAACAGATTGGTACATATGTATTCAGTGACTTCATAAACTAGTACTCTGTTTGGCTTTGATTGACTGACGCCGTTCCTGTGTTCGCATCCAGGGATCTGAGTGTGGATCCAGGCCTGCCGCAGTACCACGTCTCTCCCCTCACTCAACATTATCAGCATTACCTGACCTCTCCACGACTGCATCACTTCCCCAGGAACACCACCTCGGCACAAGTGGTCAGTCTGAGTCTTTCGTACCCACTGCAATCCTTCATATTTACATTCATGCACTTGACAGATCCTTAATCCAAAGTAACTGACCAGTTCTTGCCTTCCATTGGTGTTGCTAGTGCCACTTATCTCTTTATTTACTTCTTCATTGGTGCTGTCATGCACAGGTTGTCCATGAGATCAGAAACTACCCTTATCCTCAGTTACATCTGCTGGCTCTCCAAAGCCTCAGTCCGTCTCGCCATGCGTCTGCTGTGCGGGAGAGTTACGAGGTACCGTCACACTTGGTGTTCTTTATCACACATCTTCTTAATCATACATGTAATGTGACGTGTTTACATGCGGTTTTGATTCCAGGAGCTCCTGCAGTTGGAGGACAGACTGGGCAATGTGAACAGAGGGGCTGTGCAGACCACCATCGAGAGGTTTACCTTTCCTCATAAGTATAAAAAGGTAAAACCACAACTGTACAATGACATTTAAAAGTTCCTGTCAAGACTGTTGTGTGTCAACATTTGTTACATCCTTGAATAATTATATTCCTTATCCTCCTGTTGTGCTGGGGTTAATTACTTGAAACTACTTCTTGGAATTTTGTGAGCTTTTCCTCAATGATCATGAATTTTCTCTTTGGTCGTGAGTGTGCATGAAGATTCGACATTTAGTTGTGCTTTGGAAAGGCTGTGCAAATTTTGGTTACATTGATGTGTTGGAGTCAAACTGAGCCTCAATGGGTTTCCATGCAATTCACCAAAAATCAAGATTCTCGATGATCATGAATTTTCTCTTTGGTCATGAGTTTGCATGAAGATTCGACATTTAGTTGTGCTTTGGAAAGGCTGTGCAAATTTTGGTTACATTGATGTGTTGGAGTCAAAGTGAGCCTCAATGGGTTTCCATGCAATTCACCAAAAACCAAGACTTTAAACAAACCTACACCATTTTAAATATGGATTAAATATATGGATATGATGTGGGTTTTAAGGTGAAGGTTGCTGGAGAATTACTGGACCTTTTATTCATTCCTTGTTGAACCTGTAATTTATGAAGTGTAAGTTTCTTTTGGATTAAAAAGCATGTGCTAAAAGACTAATAGCTAATCGTGTGATTCGTAGAGAAGACCTCTAGAGCTGAAGATTGGCATGGATGAAGAGGAGCTCGACACGGATGAGAAATGCACAATATGCCTCTCGATGCTTGAAGACGGAGAGGACGTCAGGTAGTTTGACGCTCTACTCAAAACCCGTTCAATGGTGAAAATGGTGCCGGTTATCATTCAAGAAATGTTTTGTTTTTCTCTCCCTAGGAGATTACCCTGCATGCACCTCTTCCATCAGGCTTGTGTTGACCAGTGGCTGGCAACCAATAAGAAGTGTCCCATCTGCAGGGTAGACATTGAGACGCAGTTGTCCCCCGATAGCTGATGTCTCGTGTAGCACTAGCTAAAAGTCCTGTCGTCTTTCTTCGTCCCCTCGTGGGCACTTTGCCAAATGTGTGTCATCTCCATCACCTCTCACCTCTGACCTTTGCCTTCTGAGCCAACTGACGATGTAGAACGGGGAAGACGAAAAGCGCTGAAGACAGAGTCCAGCACATGGAGAAGAACGAGTCTGTCGATGAAGATGGTTTCAGTCAAAGTGCTCTGCATGTGTGTGTGTGTTTAGGACGGCAAATGCCGCTCCGAATGTCTCTGAATGATCTCAAATGAAGACCAACCAAATGTTCTCAGTGTTCAGTAGGTCACGGATGAAGCATTACAGCATGAACGCCACAAAGTCCGACACATTACACGTGGTTGGTCATGAACTTTAAACGTAGTTGAACGAATCATTTGTGAAAAAAACAAAACAACGGGAATCAAAGTCATTGGCGAATGAGAGAAGCGTAAGAGTAGAACAATGACCCTGTGTTTAAATAAGCTCCGTCGTCGTGTCTGTGATTATCGGAGGTGATGCTTGACGTCCGTATGTAACCGTAAGGCCAAGCTTGATATGAACCGTGACAGTCCGCATTTTGTGCTCGTGACGCCTCCGACGCTTAGAAACGTATCCACCACCAAATGCATGTTGAAGCGAGAGTCCAGGGTTCTTCTGACGAGAGGTCGACGTGCATGAGGATGTTTCCTGCGTGATACTCTACTAATCCTGAAGACACTGTGTTCTCGATGCGTCTCCGAAGTCACCACGAGTGAAATATGTACCTTAATGCCTGTAGCACAAGCACACGTTGAATAGTAACGGCATAACTCCGTGTTTCCATTCGCTCTGTGACGCGTGGTCGTAAAGCAGCATCTGTAGAGTCATAATGTGCATGAAATCTGTTTGCTGCCATTTCTAGAGGACATGACAAGGGAGTAAAGCCATTTGTTTTATAGAAACCAAACATAACTTTTCTAAGCTGTACTTCATTATCACTCTTCCTCGTTTGATTCCAGGTTGCCAACCTGTGCGAGGCTGGTACAACTTCTCGACATAAGTAGCTGCAATGCTGGAAAAAACAAACAAGCAAGTTATTTATTGTCGTCTTAATGTAGCTAGTGGTTATTTTTGTAAATGCACTCACTTTCTGATGAGGTCGTGTGATTGTTTCTCTTTCCCTGCTTTTGCATTTGCACTCAGTTTCCTTGCGTATCGTGCACTCCATCCAAAAAGAGAATAAACGAAAAAACAAACAAACAAGGGAACAGACTTTTTAACAGCGCAGTTGCTTTGCGTAGCGATAGTCGTTGCCTCACTGACCACTTTAAATATACGTGACTGTTTTTTCGTAGCATTTCAGATGTCTTCGTAGTGTGTTCGACGAAATAACCTTCTTGACTTTGCGTTCGGAACTTCTCCAGAATTCAAGCGTTCAGCTGCTTGGAGGCCATCTTGTTTTCGATCTTTCGTGTCAGTGAGCGTCCGCCGCGCGATCTTTTCTCATCGTCCGTCTGCGTTTTATAGTTTACACATTATATTGTGCGTCGAAATGCCTTAAGTATTTAACAATCATAATTTATGACTAACTTTACCTACTAGGGTGCGTATTTAAGTTCTGAACTAGTATCGCAATGTAATTGGTCGGTTTATTTATTTGCGTCAGCATAACGTGTGTATAAATACCTCATTGTGCTATACTTTAATGGGAGTGCTTTGCATGTGGTTGTACTTTAAGGGGCGTAAGTGTCATTGTTTTGCATGTCTCTCCTGTTTTTGCACTCTCGGCTTTGCTGGCCTCCTGCGAACATCGTCCGCTCGTCTCGTCGCTCTGAATGTGTTTTCAGTAGCGAGGAGTGAGTTCAGCGCTTACTGTGATTGATTATAGCTGCTTGTCTTGTGCCCATCTGTCTTTAACTTTCAATTACAGCCGGCCATTGTATGCTGTATTTTTAATCGGGATTTAAAGTGATGCTTCCTTTTCCCACGAGTAGCAGATTTTCTTTACGTATCGGTACTTCATAAGAGGGGCTTTAAATGTCTGAATGCAGGTCGTGTTTTGGTACATTCTAGCGTAGCTGCTGTACGTTCATTATATTTCGCGATTTTTGCGCGTCAGGTTATTTAGCTTCGATCCCCCAAATATCAATCTGCCAATACGGCGTTGTGTTTTACAGTAGAAACACAACGATACTGCAGATGACTCTTATTTCCGGTGAAATAAGCGTTTTTCCTGCCATACGAAACACTCTGTACCTGGAATATTTTCTACACACTTAAAAATTGTTGCGCCGAAATAGACAAAAAAAAGAACAATGGCTTTATATTTTATGATTTGTGTTTCTAGCCTGTGTAGCCTTAAAGTCTCTTGATTTGATCCATCTCTCCAGCAGATTTTGGGCATAAGCAATAGTAGTATCATGTTTCGCTAACAGACTAAACCGTAGATCCTAAAGCACAAGCTCTTGTAATGCATGTCTTTCTCAGGTTTTAATATGCGTATGAGAATGGATACATATGTTAAAATATTTGACCATAAATATTTCTGATGTTTTTTCTGCTGCTGACATAAAAAGAAAAAAGAAAAAATAGTTGAATAACCTGCCAGTGAAAGGGAAGTGGCTCTTTGTATAAGACACTGCTGTGTGCTGTTACTGCGCAATGTTTTCTGACATGAATATTTTATAGCTCAAGTAGAAAAATATGTATTGATAATATTTAAGCAATAGCTTGGTGATTATAATGTATGATAACTAGATAAGTGTATATTGCGTAAAAAAAAAAATCTTAGATTCACTTCGGGTGGATTTTGTACTGTATTTATTACTAATGATGATGCAAAAAGTTGCATAGCTTAACCCAAATTTTCTTTCTTTTTTAATTTCTTGTCTTGTATATGACCCTTTTTGTATGTGTTTTTTCAAATAAAATGTTGAAAATGCCTCAAAACACTTTCCTTGTCGTTCCAGGCACAGTCACATGTCAATAACTGCGAAGTATTGAGGTTCAAAGCAAGCAAAAAGAAATGACTCGCATTTCACACATATTGCACCACAATGATTCAAATTCTACCATATCATGAAGTGAAAAGTATTAAAAATCTAAATGTGTAAACAAAGCTCGGTGCAAAAGAAACACCTGTATTTTAACACTGTAAGTGTGTGTGTGTGGGGAGGGGGGGGGTTTAGGAGAATAAAGAAAAAAGTAAATTAAAGAAATATGCTTCTCGAAAAACGAAAGTCACGTGAATGATAAAGGCTATTTTCACTTCTAACTGCGAAATTCGACCAAAAAAAAAAAAACAAAATCTAATACTTTACATCACTGGATATTACTGTTGGTCGTTTAATATTTCTATCGTAAAAAGCGAGGGGGACGATTTGCCCATTTTTCTGATTATCCAATGCAACAACTGCAG
>NW_015661912.1:166666-177143 GCF_001515625.1 Sinocyclocheilus rhinocerous | reverse complement strand
GTACAAGACGCGAGAACAGTCCGCTATTTAGGTTTGTATGGACTCACTAACTTTAACGTTAGCTAGTTTTAGCCAGAGATACCTTGCTAAAGCACAAGATGACATTAACGTTCTGCTTGAGCAGATGAAAATTGTAACTTAATGAGAGTATGACAACCAGAAAACTAACGTTTTTGTCTTCATTGGGATTGGAGGTGAATGCTTTGGGACATTTTGCTCCATTTTGTTTGGGTTTAGGAAATAGAATAAAATAAATTCCATTGCATATCCTCTCAGGACACCTGGAACCACTGTTACAAGTTCCTCAGGCACATCGTTTTTCCATTTTTTAAGCATAAACCCCATAAAAACTGATGCAAGCTTCGGATCTTCCAATGTTTCTCTATGCCGCTGAAACCTACAGATGTCCGAGTTCCGCTCCCCGTGCAACTGATACTCCACTGCCATTGGCTCATCTGCGTTCGAGGGGAGGGGCTTGCCGATAGGTCAATTCTTAATTAAATCAATCAACTGGGGAAAAATGGTGATACTGTTAGTTACATTCTTAACCCTATTCACCTGTAGTGTCTTGCCTTAATTCATCTTCCATGTCTTATTGAGACATCTCATAATCCAGCAATCAAAACTGGTAAAATATTTGTTTTCTGGTACATTTTCCCAGCAGACATGCTCCAGACCGAACCCTTCCCCATCCGCAGACGCTGCGGCCGCCATATGAATACCCGGCATCCATTCATATTCCCCCACCGCCGCCGGTGCCGCAGCAGCCGCGTTACCTTGCCGAAGGAACAGATTGGTACATATGTATTCAGTGACTTCATAAACTAGTACTCTGTTTGGCTTTGATTGACTGACGCCGTTCCTGTGTTCGCATCCAGGGATCTGAGTGTGGATCCAGGCCTGCCGCAGTACCACGTCTCTCCCCTCACTCAACATTATCAGCATTACCTGACCTCTCCACGACTGCATCACTTCCCCAGGAACACCACCTCGGCACAAGTGGTCAGTCTGAGTCTTTCGTACCCACTGCAATCCTTCATATTTACATTCATGCACTTGACAGATCCTTAATCCAAAGTAACTGACCAGTTCTTGCCTTCCATTGGTGTTGCTAGTGCCACTTATCTCTTTATTTACTTCTTCATTGGTGCTGTCATGCACAGGTTGTCCATGAGATCAGAAACTACCCTTATCCTCAGTTACATCTGCTGGCTCTCCAAAGCCTCAGTCCGTCTCGCCATGCGTCTGCTGTGCGGGAGAGTTACGAGGTACCGTCACACTTGGTGTTCTTTATCACACATCTTCTTAATCATACATGTAATGTGACGTGTTTACATGCGGTTTTGATTCCAGGAGCTCCTGCAGTTGGAGGACAGACTGGGCAATGTGAACAGAGGGGCTGTGCAGACCACCATCGAGAGGTTTACCTTTCCTCATAAGTATAAAAAGGTAAAACCACAACTGTACAATGACATTTAAAAGTTCCTGTCAAGACTGTTGTGTGTCAACATTTGTTACATCCTTGAATAATTATATTCCTTATCCTCCTGTTGTGCTGGGGTTAATTACTTGAAACTACTTCTTGGAATTTTGTGAGCTTTTCCTCAATGATCATGAATTTTCTCTTTGGTCGTGAGTGTGCATGAAGATTCGACATTTAGTTGTGCTTTGGAAAGGCTGTGCAAATTTTGGTTACATTGATGTGTTGGAGTCAAACTGAGCCTCAATGGGTTTCCATGCAATTCACCAAAAATCAAGATTCTCGATGATCATGAATTTTCTCTTTGGTCATGAGTTTGCATGAAGATTCGACATTTAGTTGTGCTTTGGAAAGGCTGTGCAAATTTTGGTTACATTGATGTGTTGGAGTCAAAGTGAGCCTCAATGGGTTTCCATGCAATTCACCAAAAACCAAGACTTTAAACAAACCTACACCATTTTAAATATGGATTAAATATATGGATATGATGTGGGTTTTAAGGTGAAGGTTGCTGGAGAATTACTGGACCTTTTATTCATTCCTTGTTGAACCTGTAATTTATGAAGTGTAAGTTTCTTTTGGATTAAAAAGCATGTGCTAAAAGACTAATAGCTAATCGTGTGATTCGTAGAGAAGACCTCTAGAGCTGAAGATTGGCATGGATGAAGAGGAGCTCGACACGGATGAGAAATGCACAATATGCCTCTCGATGCTTGAAGACGGAGAGGACGTCAGGTAGTTTGACGCTCTACTCAAAACCCGTTCAATGGTGAAAATGGTGCCGGTTATCATTCAAGAAATGTTTTGTTTTTCTCTCCCTAGGAGATTACCCTGCATGCACCTCTTCCATCAGGCTTGTGTTGACCAGTGGCTGGCAACCAATAAGAAGTGTCCCATCTGCAGGGTAGACATTGAGACGCAGTTGTCCCCCGATAGCTGATGTCTCATGTAGCACTAGCTAAAAATCCTGTCGTCTTTCTTAGTCCCCTCGTGGGCACTTTGCCAAATGTGTGTCATCTCCATCACCTCTCACCTCTGACCTTTGCCTTCTGAGCCAACTGACGATGTAGAACGGGGAAGACGAAAAGCGCTGAAGACAGAGTCCAGCACATGGAGAAGAACGAGTCTGTCGATGAAGATGGTTTCAGTCAAAGTGCTGTGAATGTGTGTGTGTGAGCGCGTTTGGGATGGTGAACACTACTCGTAACGTCTCAGAATGATCTCGGATGAAGACCGACCAAATGTTCTCAGTGTTCAGTAGGTCACGGATGAAGCATTACAGCATGAGCACCACAAAGTCCAACATATTACACGTGGTTGGTCATGAACGAAAAAATTGACCTTTATGACTGGTTTTGTGGTCCAGGGTCACATTTGTGAAAAAAAAGTGTAAAAAAAACGAATTAGCAAATGAGAAGCGCGCAAGAGTAGAATAATGACCCTGTGTTTAAAAAAGCTCTGTCTGTGATTATCGGAGGTGATGCTTGACGTCTGTATGTAACCGTAAGGCCAGGCTTGATATGAACCGTGACAGTCTGCATTTTGTGCTCGTGACGCCTCCGACGCTTAGAAACGTATCCACCACCAAATGCATGTTGAAGCGAGAGGCCAGGGTTCTTCTGACGAGAGGTCGACGTGCATGAGGATGTTTCCTGCGTGATACTCTACTAATCCTGAAGACACTGTGTTCTCGATGCGTCTCCGAAGTCACCACGAGTGAAATATGTACCTTAATGCCTGTAGCACAAGCACACGTTGAATAGTAACGGCATAACTCGGTGTTTCCATTCGCCCTGTGACTCGTGGTCTCGCTTGGTCGTTCAGCAGCATCTGTAGAGTCATAATGTGCATGAAACCTGTTTGCTGCCATTTCTAGAGGACATGACAAGGGAGTAAAGCCATTTGTTTTATAGAAACCAAACATAACTTTTCTAAGCTGTTCTTCATGATCACTCTTCCTCGTTTGATTTCTTCTTTTTCCTACTGTTGCCAACCTGTGTGCGGGGCTGGTACAGCTTCTCCACATAAGTAGCTGCAATGCTGGAAAAAAACAAACAAGCTATTTATTGTCGTCTTAATGTAGTTAGTGGTTATTTTTGTAAAAGCACTCACTTTCTGATGGGGTCGTGTGATTGTCTCTCTTTCCCTGCTTTTGCATTTGCACTCAGTTTCCTTGTGTATCGTGCACTCCATCCCAAAAAAAAAAGAAACAAAACAAAAAAAAAAAACAAGAGAACAGACTTTTTAACAGCACAGTTTCTTTGCGTAATGATAGTTGTTGCCTCACTGACCACTTTCAATGTACGTGACTGTTTATCCGTAGCATTTCAGATGTCTTTGTAGTACGTTTGACGAAATAACCTGCTTGTCTTTGCTGTCGCAACTTTTCCGGAATTCAAGCGTTCAGCTGCTTGGAAGCCAGGAAGTTGAAAGCGTTTACTTGTTTTCAATCACCGTTTTGTAGCGTGTCAGTGAGCGTATGGAAGCCCGTTTCCACCACTGAATAAAAAATGAAAAAAGTTTGCGACTTTTTATCTTACAATTCGGACTTTTTTTCTCATAATTGCGAGTTTGTATCTCACAATTTTTGTCTTTTTTTTTTCTCATAATTGCGAGTTTATATCTCGCAATTCTGACTTTTTTTCTCGCAATTCTGACTTTTTTCTCACAATTGCAAGTTTGTATCTCGCAATTCTGACTTTTCTCGCAATTGCAAGTTTGTATCTCGCAATTCTGACTTTTTTTCTCAGAATTGCGAGTTTCTCAATTTGCGAGTTTCTCGCAATTCTTGACTTTTTCTTGCGATTGAGAGTTTATATCTCGCAATTCTGACTTTTTTTTCTCAGAATTGCAAGTTTGTATCTCGCAATTCTGACTTTTTTTTTCTCAGAATGGCAAGTTTGTATCTCACAATTCTTTACTTTTTTTCTCATAATTGCGAGTTTATATCTCGCAATTCTGACTTTTTTTCTCGCAATTGCAAGTTTGTATCTCGCAATTCTGACTTTTCTCGCAATTGCGAGTTTATATCTCGCAATTCTGACTTTTTTCTCACAATTGCGAGTTTCTCAATTTGCGAGTTTATCTTGTAATTCTTGACTTTTTCTTGCGATTGAGAGTTTGTATGTCGCAATTCTGACTTTTTTTTTCTCAGAATTGCAAGTTTGTATCTCACAATTCTTTACTTTTTTTCTCGGAATTGCACGTTTATTTCTCGCAATTCTGACTTTTTTTCTCGGAATTGCAAGTTTATTTCTCGGAATTGCAAGTTTATTTCTCGCAATTCTGACTTTTTCTTGCAATTCTGACTTTGTTCTCGCAATTCTTTACTTTTTTTCTCAGAATTGCAAGTTTGTATCTCGCAATTCTGACTTTTCTCGCAATTGCGAGTTTGTATCTCGCAATTCTGACTTTTTTTTTCTCAGAATTGCAAGTTTGTATCTCACAATTCTTTACTTTTTTTCTCGGAATTGCACGTTTATTTCTCGCAATTCTGACTTTTTTTCTCGGAATTGCAAGTTTATTTCTCGGAATTGCAAGTTTATTTCTCGCAATTCTGACTTTTTCTTGCAATTCTGACTTTGTTCTCGCAATTCTTTACTTTTTTTCTCAGAATTGCAAGGTTGTATCTCGCAATTCTTAACTTTTTTTCTCAGAATTGCAAGTATATTTCTCGCAATTCTGACTTTTTTTCTCGCAATTCTGACTTTTTTTCTCGCAATTCTTTACTTTTTTTCTCAGAATTGCAAGTTTATATCTCGCAATTCTTGACTTTTTTTTCTCACAATTGTGAGATATAAACTCGCAATTGCGAGTTATAAAGTCCAATTTTGAGAGGGGAAAAAGACTATGTTCTCAGAATTGCAAAAAAAAGTCAGAATTGTAAGATAAAAAGTCGCAATTACCTTATATTCAGTGGTGGAAACGGGCTTCCATAGTGAGCGTCCGCTGTGTAGAGCGTGATCTTTTCTCATCGTCCGTCTGTGTTTTATAGTTTACACGTTATATTGTGCGTCGAAATGCCTTAAGTATTTAACAATCATAATTTATGACTAACTTTACCTACTAGGGTGCGTATTTAAGTTCTGAACTAGTATCGCAATGTAATTGGTCGGTTTATTTATTTGCGTCAGCATAACCTGTGTATAAATACCTCATTGTGCTATACTTTAATGGGAGTGCTTTGCATGTGGTTGTACTTTAAGGGGCGTAAGTGTCATTGTTTTGCATGTCTCTCCTGTTTTTGCACTCTCGGCTTTGCTGGCCTCCTGCGAACATCGTCCGCTCGTCTCGTCGCTCTGAACCGAGCTGAATGTGTTTTCAGTGTTTTCAGTAGTGAGGAGTGAGTTCAGCGCTTACTGTGATTGATTATAGCTGCTTGTCTTGTGCCCATCTGTCTTTAACTTTCAATTACAGCCGGCCATTGTATGCTGTATTTTTAATCGGGATTTAAAGTGATGCTTCCTTTTCCCACGAGTAGCAGATTTTCTTTACGTATCGGTACTTCATAAGAGGGGCTTTAAATGTCTGAATGCAGGTCGTGTTGTGGTACATTCTAGTGTAACGTTTGTCATATTTCACAGGTTATTTAGCTTCGATCCCCCAAATAATAATCTGCCAATACAGTGTTGTGTTTTACAGTAGAAAACACTAATGTTGACTGATGTGGCAGATAACTCTTTTTTCCGGTGAATTAAGTGTTTTTCCTGCCATGCAAAATGATATACTCGTTATCTACTACACACTTAGAAATTGTTATGCCGAAATAGACAAAAAAAAGAACAATGGCTTTATATTTAATGATTTGTGTTTCTAGCCTGTGTAGCCTTAAAGTCTCTTGATTTGATCCATCTCTCCAGCAGATTTTGGACATAAGCAATAGTAGTATATGTTTCGCTAACAGACTGAACCGTAGATCCTAAAGCACAAGCTCTGTAATGCATGTCTTTCTCAGGTTTTAATACGCGTATGAGAATGGATACATATGTTAAAATATTTTACCATAAATATTTCTGATGTTTTTCTGCTGCTGACATGAAAAGAAAAAAATAGTTGAATAACCTGCCAGTGAAAGGGAAATGGCTCTTTGTATAAGACACTGCTGTGTGCTGTTACTGCGCAATGTTTTCTGACATGAATATTTTATAGCTCAAGTAGAAAAATATGTATTGATAATATTTAAGCAATAGCTTGGTGATTATAATGTATGATAACTAGATACGTGTATATTGCGTAAAAAAAAAGATTAGATTCACTTTTGGTGGATTTTGTACTGTATTTATTACTAATGATGATGCAAAAAGTTGCATAGCTTAACCCAAATTTTCTTTTTTTAATTTCTCGTCTTGTATATGACCCTTTTTGTATGTGTTTTTTCAAATAAAATGTTGAAAATGCCTCAAAACACTTTCCTTGTCGTTCCAGGCACAGTCACATGTCAATAACTGCGAAGTATTGAGGTTCAAAGCAAGCAAAAAGAAATGACTCGCATTTCACACATATTGCACCACAATGATTCAAATTCTACCATATCATGAAGTGAAAAGTATTAAAAATCTAAATGTGTAAACAAAGCTCGGTGCAAAAGAAACACCTGTATTTTAACACTGTAAGTGTGTGTGTGTGGGGAGGGGGGGGGTTTAGGAGAATAAAGAAAAAAGTAAATTAAAGAAATATGCTTCTCGAAAAACGTACAGTCTTTTACCGTTAAATTCACGGTAATTTTTTACAGTGTAAAAAACCCAGTGAACCACCGCTTTAAACAATGTGACGTCAAGTGCCAGTGAAAATTTGTGTTTGAAGGCACTTACCATGAAAACTGTTTCAGACCGGCTACGAAGTCACCACATTTCTAATGATTTAAACCATTCAAGGGGACTGGGTTTTAGATAATCACATTTAATGACTGCTAACCACTAATAAGTTTATTTCTCTGCAGAAATGGAGTCATATGTACATAAAATAATGGACATTTATCAATTAATTTACTGCTCCAACACACAATTTGAGGGTTTGAGTTGATTAAAAAGCTAAAAATGTCAAATTAACAATCAAAATGAAACATTGTATTTGTTTTCTGGATGTCGTGTCCATTAACTGACATCAGCACATCAAATTATTGAAATATTAACTTTAAATCTCAGAGAGACTTCAAAACACTTTATTTCTCAGTGGTTTGACAAAAAACATTACGAAGACATCTTCGATAACATTTCTGATGGTTTAAAACAAGTTCAAGGGAATTGGGTTTCAGAGAATCGATCACATAAGAGTACGTTTACATGACAACAACGTGGAAAAAAACGGAAAGGTGTTTTCCTAACATTCTGAAAACTTTCTTACACAACTTTGTCAAAATGATTCCCGGCGTTCACGGAGCCACAAAAACGACTAAAAATGCTGTATTATGCATGCCTGGCCAGTAGTTGGCGACGTCACTTTGTAAATAAACTCGCGCACTATATATATATAACGTCACTGTTTTCACAAATTCAAGACGATAACAGTATCGTTTTCAAAAACCTGCACTTTGAAACCTGTTTTCAGGGCCCCACATTTCATGTAAATTAACGGCCAGAATGAATAAAAAGTTTTCCGTTTTTAGTTGAAAACACCGTTGAAAGCAAGTTTATTTCTCCATCATAAATAAATAAAATAAATAACATTTACTTGTCAACCGCTCCGACACACAATTTGAGAGTTTGTGAGTTGATTAAAAAGAAACGGCAGCTGTGGTTGCTGGAATTTTACCGTAAAAAATACGGTAGCAACGTTTTAGGTTTTACGGTTTTAACTTAAATTTACAGTTAAATACCGTAATTTCATTAACTGATATAATGTTAATATACCAACCCTTATTGAAGTACTGAAATCTGTTTTGTACTTTTGTAATACACTGATAACCACCAAATGCAGGTGGTGATGAGAAAGTCACACGATGAACCAAAGCCTATCACAAGCAGCTTTTAAATAATAACATATATAGAAGGTGCACAGTGTCATTCACACAAACACTAAACACCATCATGGTAACACTCATGAAACTGAAATAATGCAATAAACATTCATTTAACAACATTAGGTGTAACATACAACCCTAATGTACAAAACTGATAAGAAAAAACTAAGAAACATAGTTATTTCAACAAAAAAACATCAAATTTAAATGTAACGCAGGGAATTCTGGGAATGTCAATTTACGGTTATTCACTGTAAATTATACGGTCTTTTTCACTTCCAAAAACGGTATACTACCGTAAAATTAATGTCCAATACATGTAATGTCCAATACAGTTTTTCACTGTATATAGTAGGGGAATTTACCGTTAACCATTTAACAGGTTTTTACTGTAGCATTTTTACAGTCTTTTACCGTTAAATTCACGGTAATTTTTTACAGTGTAAAAAACCCAGTGAACCACCGCTTTAAACAATGTGACGTCAAGTGCCAGTGAAAATTTGTGTTTGAAGGCACTTACCATGAAAACTGTTTCAGACCGGCTACGAAGTCACCACATTTCTAATGATTTAAACCATTCAAGGGGACTGGGTTTTAGATAATCACATTTAATGACTGCTAACCACTAATAAGTTTATTTCTCTGCAGAAATGGAGTCATATGTACATAAAATAATGGACATTTATCAATTAATTTACTGCTCCAACACACAATTTGAGGGTTTGAGTTGATTAAAAAGCTAAAAATGTCAAATTAACAATCAAAATGAAACATTGTATTTGTTTTCTGGATGTCGTGTCCATTAACTGACATCAGCACATCAAATTATTGAAATATTAACTTTAAATCTCAGAGAGACTTCAAAACACTTTATTTCTCAGTGGTTTGACAAAAAACATTACGAAGACGTCTTCGATAACATTTCTGATGGTTTAAAACAAGTTCAAGGGAACTGGGTTTCAGAGAATCGATCACATAAGAGTACGTTTACACGACAACAACGTGGAAAAAAACGGAAAGGTGTTTTCCTAACATTCTGAAAACTTTCTTACACAACTTTGTCAAAATGATTCCCGGCGTTCACGGAGCCACAAAAACGACTAAAAATGCTGTATTATGCATGCCTGGCCAGTAGTTGGCGACGTCACTTTGTAAATAAACTCGCGCACTATATATATATAACGTCACTGTTTTCACAAATTCAAGACGATAACAGTATCGTTTTCAAAAACCTGCACTTTGAAACCTGTTTTCAGGGCCCCACATTTCATGTAAATTAACGGCCAGAATGAATAAAAAGTTTTCCGTTTTTAGTTGAAAACACCGTTGAAAGCAAGTTTATTTCTCCATCATAAATAAATAAAATAAATAACATTTACTTGTCAACCGCTCCGACACACAATTTGAGAGTTTGTGAGTTGATTAAAAAGCGAATGATTATTTAAATAATAAAAAAGGAAAAAATAACAATACAAATAAAACGCTTACTAAAAAGGATTAAATATTTTATTTGTTTTTCTGCGTCTCATGTGATTATTAACCGATATTAGAGAACTGGGAGCATGTGAGAGTGTTGATAAACTATTGAAATATTGACTTAAAATCTCAGGATTATTTTAGCTTTGACAAAAGTTTGGGAATCGCTTACGAACACGACGTTTTTGGCGGCTGACACAGAGTTTGCAGGTTCAAACCCTTGACAATGTGACAGGACCTAAAGACACCTGACGACAATCACGACAGTAATTCTCAGTACAAAGGATGTTTATTTGATTTCTTCATTTTTTTTTTTTTTCAGTTTGGTTGCATCATATAATAATTGCTGTTAATAGTGTTCATCGTCTGTTTGATTACGTCTTTAATTGATTTTTCCGTACATTTCTGTACAGTCACCACTGATAAGCTACCACTAAATATTGTAGAAACTTAATTTGCTGTAAAGTTGCTTTGCAACGATTTGTATCGTGAAAAGCACTATACAAATAAACTTGAATTGAATTGAAAATATTAAAATCCCAATTGAGAGGTTCAAACCTCCC
>NW_015661912.1:164943-166647 GCF_001515625.1 Sinocyclocheilus rhinocerous | reverse complement strand
TCGGCCCGAATCAGTTTTCTAAAGTGTTTTTGAAAAATCACTTACTCTGCCTTTAATTTAACACTTTAGAAAGTTAATAAAGTAGGAAGTTGCAGTTTAGAGTCAGCGATATCTTTATCTTATCTTATTTGCAAAATATTGGAAATAATTTCGTTTATTTTTATTTATTATTAGTTTTTTGTTTGTTTTAGTATCAATATTTGGCAACACTGCATCGCCGGGATTTAAACTGAAAGCAATCAAAACAGCCCATGGACAGGTTTTTGCTGACAGGATACGACATTCAGTAGGGAAACGCACAGTAGCATTTACCACTAGTACACACAGATCTGTAGAACAAGTAGCTTACAGAATGAAATGAAATACGCAAAAACTAGCCATGAAGAATATAAGGTCCCTCAGTATTATCAGCAGTTTTCGCATTGCTCAATAGCTAATTACCCTCCTCCATCCCCAACTCCTCCTCTGTCAGTCGGGATTCAGCCTTCTGATTCTCCTTTGAATCAGACTGATTCTAAAATGTGTACATAACATTATTGAACTTTAACGATATCGGCATACATTTATGTTGGTTCTGTTCTGTTTACCCTGGGGGTGTTATCGCTGCTCTCCCTGCTCTCATCTATGCTAGGCTGCATGGATGCGCAGGGAGTTCTTGCCCAGAACGGAACCATACCGCCAATCCAAACTGTATGCTAATTGTCAATCATCTTTGACGATATATACAGTATAATTACCCAATGATATAACTGCGAGAGAGAGTATCCCTGTGTTTCCTTCCTGCTGTGTGAGCTACTGAAATGAGCAGCACTGTGAAACAGCCAATCAGAGCAGAGCTCAACATTGAGCTGCACTGTGAAACAGCCAATCAGAGCAGAGCTCAATATTATTATTCATTAAACTTCCAAATAAGGTAAAAACAGACCATTTCATTCTAGGGACCAATCCTAGGGTTGTAAATGGACATGTAAAACCGTTTCTGGAGATTTTTTTGCCCTTACCTAAGCCAATTATGACCAATTATTGTATCAATGCATTCTATGGCACCTTTAATAGTTTGATGGATGTTAAAAGTTCTTCAAGAAACCATCAATGCCAGTGAAGAAGCAGAAAACACAGCAGATGTTTGATGTTTAGTTATGTTTAAGTGGCTCTACCTTTTTTCTTGTGGTACTCGTCTTCATAGTTCTCCACTTTCTCAGGCTCATAGTTTCTCAGCTCGTTCTCGTAGATCTCCACATAATCAACGTGTTTGTACTTCTTCTTCTTCTGAGAGTCATCGTCCTCCTCCTCCGGCTCTGATTCTTCTTTCTCAGCTTTCTTCTTCTTCTTCCCCTTGTCTTTGGACTTCTTGTCTTTGGACTTCTTCCTCGCCGCAGGGTTTTGATTCTTCTTTGTGCTCTTTCTGCTCACTTGAACGACAAGTCCGTCGAGGGCGTCTTTAATTTATTTACTACAGTGTAACTTTAACTGTTGACTGTGAGTGTCCAGGTGAAAGACGACGAGGCTGACCTGTGATGCTCGGTGGACCTGCCAGGAGCCGCAGGGCTTCCCTTCCTGATGACAGACGCCTCATTAAACATGACACACTCCACCTGCATGTGACTGATAGCAGAGTAAACAAGAGCTGCCAGTCACACACACACACACACTCATACACACACACACACACACTCATACACACACACAGACACACACACACAC
>NW_015661912.1:162401-164920 GCF_001515625.1 Sinocyclocheilus rhinocerous | reverse complement strand
ACACACACACACTCACTCACACACACACACACACACACACACACACACACACACACACAGACACACAGACACACAAGAGGCTGAAACGCTTCAACTCTCTGATTAACAACCTGAACTGTACTTTAAAACATCTGCTCTGATCAGGGTTATTATCATTAAATAAAACTATAAAATATATCTAAAAACATTAAATATAAATATTAATAAACACAAAATAAAATAAAATATATTTTAAAATTAATTTATTTTAGTTAGTTGCCACATTTCTCATTCCTGTTTAGTTAATTGAATTACTAAAAATCTGAAAATAACTAATCTAAAATTACTAAATAAAAAATTATAAAAACTAAATATTATTTTTTTAAAATAACAAAACAAAAAAAAAACAGAATAAAATGACAAAGACTTAAAGTAAAATGGAAACAGAAAATATAAAAACATAATTCAAAATATTAATTAATACCATAATACTACAGTATATTAATGATGCCAAGATAACACTCAATCTTAAACTCTACTAACACTAAAATTATATAATATATATAAAAAAACATTTGTTCATTGAAATAAAAAATGTTAATATTTAAAAAAACATTTTATTTCAGTTAATTGTCAAAGCAACATTTAACATTTTCATTAAGTTGAATTAATAAAATAACTTAAAGCTGAACATAGCTAAACTAGAACTGAAAAAAAAAAATAATAATAATAATAATTATTATAAAATCAGAAAAAAATCCAAGCACAAAAATGTACTAAAACTTAAGCTAAAATTAAATAAAATAGATAAAAAATATATTTAAAAAATTAAGAAATACCATACTATACTAATGATACTAAAATGACACTCAAGTTCAGGCTCTTAAAATTTACTCACACTAAATATATATATATATATATATATATACATACATGTACACATATAAATTACATTTATGTTAAATGAAATAAAATAAATGTTAAATAAAATAAAATATAAAACATGTAACATGCTATTTCAGTCAGTTGCCAAGGCAGCATTTCAAATTTCCATTCAGTTTAAGTTGAACTATTAAAACTGAAAATAACTGAACTAAAACTGAAATAAAAATTATAAATAGACTAAAAAAAATAAATGGACAAATTAAAATAAAAATAAAAAATAAAATAAATTCAAAACCATCGCACTATATTAATGACACTAAAATAACACTCAGGCTTAGACTCTTAAATTCTACTCATTTTCTTACACAATGACAAGAAAGTGAACAGGATAGAAATGACGAGCTGAAGTCGTCGGCTGAGAGATGGACAGTTTTCTTACCTGAGGACATCAGCTTGAAGCTCATTGTGAAACATTGATATCAAACTGATTTGTGCCAGTTTTAGAGACGCAAACTAAACTACACTGTTGGCTGCTGAGTTCCTTCCAGTAATGATGTCACTTCCTGAAGGAGGATGTCTGTCTGGAAGTTAAAGGGAGATTAAAGACGAAGAAGATGGAAAGCGACACAACAGAAACCTATAAATTCATTATCATCAATGTTTAGTTTAGTTTCAAACACTTAGCTTAGAAAAAGAACAATGACACTGACTAATTTTAGGAAGCCACTGCTGAAATTTAATCAAGGACTAACAACTCAAATCTAGAAAACTTCATGTGAAGGACAAGAACATCAAATAAATGTGATCATAAACAACAGCATCTTAAAGCGCTCTGCCGCTGATGGGAACATTTTGTCCATCGACACTCGTGATTATTTATTATATTAATCCATCGGGATAATCATATAAACAGCACTGATGATGAAGAGACTTTACAAACAAACACTGAGTATCAGGATCATTGTAAGGAAATGACGGAAAGTCTTCACTAACAGGACGACTGCACATTTGCAAACCGAAAAACAGAAAACAGTTATTAAAATGAACATTTTACTCATTTGAAGGAAAAGTACAGTATGTTTATTAATGCACCATCCATGGAGTAAAGTTCGGTTTATTACCTGATTAGACTGAAACAGAAGAACAGATGTTAAGGCTTTAATTGAAGTGAAGAATTGCTTTATCTGTCTTTAGCACCAAGATTTAAGGTCTCTGAATTGAATTTATTTGCTCATCTATGCACATCTAAGCAGAATTACTGAGATCAACCCTATTAGATGTTTTGATAAATATTATTTTACCAAGGATTGAAAGTTATTAAATTAAAAATAAAAATAACAAAAATAAAATAAAATAAAATAATATAAAATAATATATTAAAATAAAAATAAAATTAAATTAAATAAAATTAAATAAAATTAAATAACAAATAAAAATAACAAAAATAAAATAAAATAAAAATAAAATGTTCTACATGTTATTTGGGTTTGTTCTGAACACTAAACTAATTTTGTCCATTTCACATATGCTTCAAGGAATAAAACATCTGGATATTTCAATGGGAATTAATTTTAAAAGTTTTTTTTCAACATTGTATTTTTATAGTTCTATTGCAAAAATCTGACTTAGAAATGAAAATATCAATATGAACACAG
>NW_015661912.1:144690-162350 GCF_001515625.1 Sinocyclocheilus rhinocerous | reverse complement strand
TGTTCTACATGTTATTTGGGTTTGTTCTGAACACTAAACTAATTTTGTCCATTTCACATATGCTTCAAGGAATAAAACATCTGGATATTTCAATGAGAATTAATTTTAAAAGGGAAGTTTTTTTCAACATTGTATTTTTATAGTTCTATTGCTAATTATGCTAATTAATTGAAAAAAGAAAAAGTACCATTTATCAAATCTGACAAAAAAAATACACAGCAAAAAATATTTTCTTTCTCGGTATTTTTGTATTTTGTTTTCCCGTTCAAATATCTAAAGATTCTTAAATGAAGATACATTTACTGGAGATGCAAAATAACTTCAGATATAAAATACAAAATTAAGCAATAAAAATAAAAATAATCTTGTTTCCATTTGAACTGAGTTTATTTTTCTGATCCCATTGGCAGATATTTTGTCTCATTTTAAGCATAAATTTTATTAATTCTGATACATTTTCCAAAAAAACAAGACTTCTTATTTTAAGACATTTTCCTTCTCGAGTAAATGCTGATTTCAGGATGTTTAGATATTTGGAAAACACGTCAGAAATACTGAGGAAGAAAGTAATTTTTTCAGCATATTTTCCCCTTTACTTTCTGATTTGTGATCATTTTTAAAATGGCTAAAGAGATGGCTGATCTTGGTTAAATATCTCATGTAATCAATACAGTAGTTTAATGAACGCAGGAGAGCAGCGGTCATATTTGCTTTGGTCTGTGATCGTAAACAAAGATGAAGTATAATTAGCATGGGAATGATTTCATCTCACAGGTTATGAAGCCTGTAAACGCATCCGTATCCTGAACATTAATACTGTTTATTAAAGCATTAGAAGGACGCAGAGTTTGGCAGATTCCTCGCCTGGAGCTCTGGGTTTAATCGTGAGACAGACGTCTGCTGCTTCTCACATTACACACAATCACATTAGATTACAAGTCATCCGTTATCTTAATCAGAGCGTAAAACAACCACGGTACTGAGCGGAGTCCAAAAACAACAAATCACAATCGTTTCATTCGGTGATGATCCTGAACATTTCATCATGCATTAAACCTGCTTCTGTTTTGAACGTCTGAAAGTCACTTCATATTATTGCATATTATCTCTCATTACGAGAGCCAAACTGCAGCATTGATTTATTTATCTGCTGTTTGGGAAGCAGGACACACTGAGAAACTGGAAAGGTTTTTTTAATGCAAACATCTCGACTCGGTTATTGGGGCTTGTTTGTGTTGATCTTGATGTGACTGATTTGAACTCTTCTGGAAAAACAAACACGCATGTGTACAGTGTTCTGGCAGATAGAGGCGTTTAACGTACTACCAAACTGATCGAAACAGTCCATGGAGACTTTATGGCTGAAAAGCTGATGGGTTACTCCAATAAATAATCTGATTTATAGGAATAGTTCACCCCGAAAAAATTGGGGCGACTCTGAGTTCATCCGAGATCAGGATGAGTTTGTGTCTTCATCAGGTTTGTAGAAATGTACTGATGGACTGGAGTGCTGTGGATTACTTGTGGATTATTGTGATGTTTTTATCAGCTGTTTGGACTCTCATTCTGACGGCACCCATTCACTTGCAGTGAGACACTGATGCAATGCTACATTTCTCCAAATCTGATGAAGAAACAAACTCATCCTGATCTCGGATGGACTGAGAATCTGGACATTTTCAGCAAAATTTCCAGATTTTTTTTGGGCTGAACTATTCCTTTAATGACATTTACATTTCACTCCACTGATCTGAAATCAACTCTCGCTTCAAAGTGCAGAAGGTTTTAACAGAGAAGGGTCCTTGCATGTTAAATGCTCTTCTCTTCAAACGTCTCATTGGTTACAGTCACTTGTAAGGGTTGATCTTTTGACCGACTGTCTAAACTGTTCCGATTGGAGGATTCAGAAGAAGCGTCAGATAGGCACCGCCCACACTGGTTTGATTGACAGCTGTCCGGGCAGCTCTCAGGCGGATACAGACACGTCTGCGAGGCATTCATCACCTTCAGCTCTCGAGACACAGCGGACGGAGAGTCTTCTGGAGATGATGCAGTGGAAGCTGACCAGTCCCGGCAGTCTCTGAGAGTCAGTCCTGCAGAAAAGACACTTGATGTTCTCGATCACCTTTGAGAGAACCGCTTTACGCAGCAGGATGTAGATCCAGGGATCTAGAATGGGGTTGGTCGAGGCAAATCGGATCGCCAGCAGATCTGGATTTTTATCCAGACGTTTCTCCACCGGCGTCTTATAAAGTTGATTGAGAAACACCTGGACCTTGAAAAAAAGACATGATTTAGTTGCCAAATTTTCATGCATTTGACAAAATAACATGTGTAATATGTGCAATGGGGTCCGAAGGAACAACCTCATAACAAATCAAAATAAATGAGCGACACTGAGTGAAGTTATCAGGAGAATGTCATCATCTGGTTTAGTGGTCAATTTAAAATTTTTTATTTTGAATTCGCAAATAAAATAAAGATTATTGGAGTATGTTTTACAAGATATTTCTATTTCAGTCTTTCAAAATTCCATGTTTAATTCAATGTGTTACTTGCTGTTTCTTTGTAAATATCCATGAAATTAACTAGCAATTTCTGAGTGAAAATTGTTTCTACACCACGTTTAATACTAAGAAATTCTTACCTATAATTTAGAATTATAAAACTTATTACATTTTCACAACTTTTGGAGATTTTCACTTCACAGAAAAAAAGTTGTATTTTCATTCACGCAGTAAATTTCACAAATAATTACAAAGAAACAGCAACACGTTGAATTAAATGTGAAAGTATAAGCAGAAAGACTGAAATAACATTTTCTTGTAAAATGTACTCAAATTATATTTGTTTTATTTACAACTTCGAAAAATCATTTTTTAAAAATATTGGCTAGTGGGAAAAAAATGGGTTTTGTTTTGTTTTTAATGAAAATGTTGTTCTTCGGGTTTGTTCTGGACACTATATTAATTTTGTTCATTTTTCCTGATATGCTTCAAAGAATAAAACATCTTGATTACTGACTTTAAAAGGAGAGTTTTGTATTTTATAGTTCCACGGCATCAAAAACCTGACCTTAAAAACAAAAAAAGACCATCAGCCTGAACACAGACACACTATAAGAGATCTTGGTAACTCTTTACTTAAGGCCTTTATAAAGTCACTTTAATGCATTATTTATGCCACTGTGTAATACATTGTGTGTTCTCATTAACAACTGTAACCACTGTTATGATACTTATAATATATTAATTACACCTTTAGAAAGTAGAAAGCATTAAAACATGACAAACAACCAATTTCAGATGCAACAAGGAATCTGCAAATATTATAATGCATTATGAGTTAACTTAACTAACTTATTAATTAACTTGCTAATTATGCTAATAACATGCTAATCATGCTAACAACATGCTAGTAACATGCTAATCATGTACAACTTCGAAAAATCATTTTTTAAAAATATTGGCTAGTGGGAAAAAAATGGGTTTTGTTTTGTTTTTAATGAAAATGTTGTTCTTCGGGTTTGTTCTGGACACTATATTAATTTTGTTCATTTTTCCTGATATGCTTCAAAGAATAAAACATCTTGATTACTGACTTTAAAAGGAGAGTTTTGTATTTTATAGTTCCACGGCATCAAAAACCTGACCTTAAAAACAAAAAAAGACCATCAGCCTGAACACAGACACACTATAAGAGATCTTGGTAACTCTTTACTTAAGGCCTTTATAAAGTCACTTTAATGCATTATTTATGCCACTGTGTAATACATTGTGTGTTCTCATTAACAACTGTAACCACTGTTATGATACTTATAATATATTAATTACACCTTTAGAAAGTAGAAAGCATTAAAACATGACAAACAACCAATTTCAGATGCAACAAGGAATCTGCAAATATTATAATGCATTATGAGTTAACTTAACTAACTTATTAATTAACTTGCTAATTATGCTAATAACATGCTAATCATGCTAACAACATGCTAGTAACATGCTAATCATGTTAGAAACATGCTAGTAACTTGCTAATCATGCTAACAAAATGCTAGTAATATGCTAATCATGCTATAAATATGCTAGTAACTTACTAATAATGTTAACAACATGATAACTATCTTAGAAAAATGCTAATAACATGTTAATCATGGTAACAACATGCTAGTAACATGTTAAATGTGCTAGCAACATGCTAATCATGCTAGAAACATGATAATCATTCTAGCAACATGCTAGTAACATGCTAATAATGCTAAAAACATGATAACCATGCTAGCAACATGCTAATCATGCTAACAACATGCTAGTAACTTGCTAATCATGCTAGAAACATGCTAGCAACTTTGCTAAACATGTTAGAAACATGCTAACATCATTATAGTAACATGCTATTCATGCTAGAATCATGCTAGCAACATGGTAGTAACTTGCTAATCATGTTAACAAAATGATAGTAACTTGCTAATCATGCTAACATCATGCTAGTAACTTGCTAATCATGATAGAAACATGCTAACAAAATGCTAGTAATATGCTAATCATGTTAACAACATGCTAGTAACTTGCTAATCATGCTAGCAACATGTTAACCATGTTAAAAACATGCTAATAACATGTTAATCATTCTAGCAACGTGCTAGTTACAATGCTAAATGTGCTAGAAACATGCTAATCATGCTAGAAACATGATAAACATGCTAGCAACATGCTAATCATGCTAACAAAATGTTAACACCATGCTAGTAACATGCTAGTAACATGCTAATCATGTTAGAAACATGTTAATAACTTGCTAATCATGGTAACAAAATGCTAGTAATATGCTAATCATGCTAGAAACATGCTAGTAACTTGCTAATCATGCTAGCAACATGATAACCATGTAAGAAACATGCTAATAACATGCTAATCATGCTAGTAACATGTTATAAACATGATAATCATGCTAGCAACATGCTAGTGACATGTTAACCATGTTAAAACATGATAATCATGCTAGCAACATGCTAGTGACATGTTAATAATGCTAACAACATGCTAGTCTCTTCTGCTCATCAAGGCTGCATTTATTTGATCAAAAATACAGGAAAAAACAGTAATCTTGCAAAATGTTATTACAATATAAAATAATGTTAACACCATTCTAGTAACATGATAATCATGCTAAAATCATGCTAGCAACATGTTAGTAATTTGCTAATTATGTTAACAACATGCTAGTAATATGCTAATCATGCTAGAAACATGCTAGTAACTTGCTAATCATGCTAGCAACATGATAACCATGTAAGAAACATGCTAATAACATGCTAATCATGCTAGTAACATGTTATAAACATGATAATCATGCTAGCAACATGCTAGTGACATGTTAACCATGTTAAAACATGATAATCATGCTAGCAACATGCTAGTGACATGTTAATAATGCTAACAACATGCTAGTAACATGCTAATCATGTTAAAACCATGCTAGTAACTTGCTAATCATGTTAGCAACATGATAACCATGTTAGAAACATGCTAATCATGCTAGCAACGCGTTAAATGGGCTAGCAACATGCTAATCATGCTAGAAACATGATAATCATGCTAGCAACATGCTAGTAACATGCTAATCATTCTAAAAACATGTTAGCAACATGCTAGTCATGCTAGAAACAGCCTAGCAACCACCCCAGGTACCCTAGCAATATATTTTATACCTATCTGTTTTTCTGACAATTTTAACTTTCAAACTACTTCAAACTTTCTAGCTAGGCTTTTTCAAGCCAACTTAAAGTTTGTCTACAAACTTTTCAATCTAGTTATTTTCTGCAATTACATTTACAATTACACTGTTGAACCATCCCTTACACCTTAACCCACCTTAAACCTACCCATACCACCAAACCTGTCCCTAACCTTACCCGTATCCCATCTCAATAGTAGAAAAAGTGTTTTGCAGTACAATATATTATTCCAATTCTATTCTTTAAAAGAAAAAACTTGTCCCTTTCAGACTTGCATTCTATTTATTTACTGCTTGTTTTCTTGCTTGCATATCATTGCTCTTTTGTCGATTTTGATTGCTTCCATTGTTTCATTTGTAAGTCGTTTTGGATAAAAGCGTCTGTTAAAGGACCAAATGTAAATGTAACTGTAATGAGTACTTTTATACTGTATTATATGTAAGATATTTTTGTGGTAATTAAAATCTAAATATCAAAATAAACGTAGATAATGATTCATTTTGTCCTTACTTTCTGATTAGAGATCACTTCAGATTCAGCAGTTGCTAAAAAAAATGTAATTGATCTCGACTATATATCCAATACTGTATCTACTGTACTTTAGTATGTGAGGTGACACTGTGACCCTGGGATATTTTAGCATGTCTGTCCCTTTAAACACTTTTATCATCATCATCTTCCTCCGTGGTTTATTCTATTCTGCTGCACAATGCAGAAAAACGTAGAGGAAAATCTCACGAAGCAGGCCGTGAGAAAGTTCTTGTTTTGCAGATTTGACAGTCATATCTGAGGCAGCAGAGTGATTGGAGAGATAAAGTTGGCACAATAATATCACAAGAACTTACAACGAGCGGAATGGAGCAAATGAGCACGACTGCGGAGGTGGCGATGAGCAGAATGACCATCTGGATCTCCGCGCCTGCGAGGCGGCTAAAGCTGCGGCTCCTGCCGGGATCAGACGCTCTGCACGGGTCTGTGCCGAGCGACGTGCGCCTGACGAACCTCCGGTGCATCCGGATGAGCGCGGCGCACACCAGCACGTTACAGACCACCGTCACCAGGATCAGCAGCGAGCTGCATCCAGCGTACATGAAGGAAAACGCGGCGTGCGTGCTCACGTTGGTCCGCCAGTCGATGAAGCACCAGGTTTGAGGGTACTGCATCTTCACCTCTCCGAACCCCGCGCTCGGCAGCGCACAGAACAGTATGTTGGACGCGTAAACGGCGAGCAGCGTGACTCCCGCGAGCTTCTTATCCACGTGGTCGTTGTAGAAGTACGCGTGATTGATGGCGATGTATCTCTCGACGGACATGGCGCAGATGATGCTCAGTCCAGCGAGGGAGAAGAAGAGCAGAACGAATCCGAAGTACTGGCACAGGGGGTCTCCATCAGGCCAAGCGCCCTTCACGTAAGTGGCGATGGTCACCGGACTGGCGAGGACGCTTCCCAGGAGATCCGTGACCGCCAGACCGCAGACCAGAGTGTAGAAGGTGGTCTCCTTCTGCTCCCTCCTGGACTTGCAGAGCACCACGATGGCGATCAGGTTGCTGATGACTCCAAAGATGAACATGATGGCCGGGATGGTGGGCTCCATGCTGCGCGCCGCGGTGCTGTTGTCCATGTTAAACTTCTCCAAGTGTCATTTTGCAGGAGTTGCTCGGAGTAAATCCTGCTGGCTGTGAACAAAGCCATGCCCCTCCTGCCTCATATCACAAACTCATAACGGGACGCCCTTACCGAAAAATCACCGCGTCCCGTCAAACACTCACTCAGTGCCACTGATGCTGCTGTAAAATCATAACGCATTGATATCCGCTTTAAACAAGAAGCGCGCATTTCCTTGCAGGGTTTTTCTTTTTTTAAACATTTATTAATTTAGCAGGCATTTTTAAATACAACAAAACGATGCACAAAGAGGAGACAATAGCATGAAAGTTCTAACAATACAAAGATGCAAACATTGTAGAGTTTAACAAGGACAGAAATATTTCTAAATATCAGAAACGAGCGTGTCATTTATTTAAAGAGCATTTTTATTTCGGGCTAGTCGAAATTAAATCAAACAGGTTGAAACCTGTTTTGTTCAGTTTGTCTACAAACTAATAACACTCCCCGTTAAAAAAAATTATTTAGCGTTTTATTAATTTTTCTGATGCTCTGTTTTTTGTTTTCGTTATACATATAATAAATATGATGCATGTTTTTTTAACAAAAAAATCTAAACTAAATTAAACATTTAGTTTTATTTTAGTTATACTTTCATATTAGGCCTATAGCTAATTTAGCTTTTGTTCATGGTGAAATTGAAATGTTAAAAGGCAAAATATGATTGATGTATTGATCTACACTAAGCAACATTTTGGCCTACTGTATGTCTAAGAAAATGTATAATATAATATAATCTTTTCATTTTATATGAATGTTTTTGTCTTTGGGTAAATAAATGTTTTTCATTAATATTAAATAAAAAAATTAATATATTTATTATAATTTTATTTTTATTTTATTATTATTATTTTTTTGTTGTTGGTCCGAAGTTGGCAGGTTTTTCAGGCCTTTTGTCAGCTTTAAATATATATTTCACCCCCAAAATCTCATTTGTTCTTCCGAGGAGCACAAAAGAAGATATTTTGAAAAAAGTTGGAGAGCAAACAACATTGGACCCCATTCACTTTCATTAAGAGAAAATAAATTTTTTTTTTAAATAAAACACTGGGACATTTTTCAGTTGTTGTGTTCCGCAGAAGAAAGAAACTCATACAGCTTTGGGTCGATATGAGGCTGAGTATATTATGACAGATAGTTCATATTTGGGTGAACTATCCCTTTAATCATGCATGGAGAAGAGTTCAGACCTGCTAAAACCAGCAAACCATGTTAGGCTGGTTTAAAATGGGTTTTTTTTTTTCAGCATGGGTATAATTTCTAACAATGGTTGATGTGGCTCCTCCGTTCTGAGTCTGCTATTTGTAATATACATATATGCTGGTGTGCACAGCACAGTTTTGAAATACTTTTAGACTTTTATTCATGACATTTGCGACCAAATTCCCTTGATACACACTAGCAGTCAAACGTTTTTGAACAGTAAGATTTCTAATGTTTTTTGAAAGAAGTCTCTTCTGCTCACCAAGCCTGCTTTTATTTGATCAGAAATACAGCAAAAATGTGAAATATTATTACAATTTAAAACAGCTGTTTTCTATGTGAATCTCTGTTAAACTGTAATTTATTTCTGTGATGCGCAGCTGTATTTTCAGCATCATTACTCCACTCTTCAGTGTCACATGATCTTCAGAAATCAGTATAATATGCTAATATTCTGCTCAAGAAACATTTATTATTATTATTATTATGTTGAAAACAGCTGAGTAGAATTTTTTCAGGTTTCTTTGATGAATAGAAAGTTCAGAAGGACAGCATTTATCTGAAATAGAAATCTTTTGTAACATTATAAATGTCTTTATCATCACTTTTGATCAATTTAAAGCATCCTTACTAAATAAATGTATTAATTTATTTTAAAAAATATATATATACTTGCTCCAAGCTATTGAATGGTAGAGTGTATAATGTTACAAAGAGCTTTTTATTTCAGATAAATGCTGATCTTTGGATCTTTCTATTTATCAAAGAATCCTGAAAATGTACTTTTGAATATTATTATTATTAATAATAATCAGAAATGTTTCTCGAGCAGCAAATCAGCATATTATACTGATTTCTGAAGATCATGTGACACTGAAGACTGCAGTAATGATGCTGAAAATACAGCTGCGCATCACAGAAATAAATTACAGTTTAACAGATATTCACATAGAAAACAGCTGTTTTAAATAGTAAAAATATTTAACAATTTTACTGTTTTTACTGTATTTCTGATCAAATAAATGCAGGCTCGGTGAGCAGAAGAGGTTTATTTAAAAAAACATTAAAAATCTTTCTGTTCAAGAACGTTTGACTGCTAGGGTAGATGTAAAAAAAAAAAAAAAAAAAAATACTTTTAAAAAAAATAAAAAATAAATAGTGCAACAGAAATAACATCACACCTCTTTACGTAAACCGGACTGACATCATTGCTGGATCGCAGAGCTCAAACTCCTCGTGTCTCGGTTTCTCAGCATCACTCAGAGACAAAGTGCTGAGAAATAACCTCAAGTCAGTGTCATTCACAGAAATTGAACAGCTTCCAAAGAAAACCGCTCAGACTTGATGTGCATTCAGAGGAATTACGGACATTTTGACTCAGTATGGCTATTTTAGTTGGTTATTTTGCTATGCACACTTTGAATTAAACATGCATGAATAAGTAAAAACAATAGTAATAGCTAAATGTATGACAAATGCTTGTCTATCAGTTTAACAAGCTGCTGAAGACTGACTTCTGCTTAGTCAGGAAGACATGCTTTACACAAACATATGCTTAAGTGTTCAAGTTTAGACTTGTGTCACCCCAAAGACACTGTTCAAAGCAATAAATTAACCCTACAACTATGTGGTGAGTTTAGATATGAATGTGTAATCATAAGCCGATCTCGGCTGCATGCTGAGGTTTTGGCTCATGTTTTGAGTTCTTGTTTTTATTTCTAAACAACATCAATCTTACAGTAACAGCACAATTACCTTTACAGCAGGAACAAGCACAGACACGCGTGTTTGCCAGCGAACCGAGTGGAAAATCACTGTTTCATTCCACCTGAGACAGATACATTTTAACAGATGCTGCATTATATTTAATATTTGGAAACAGTTTCTGTGCATAAGAGATTTAAAAGTTAGGAATCAGCTTGGACTGAAATGACAAGCATCGCTTTATGACATGTTAAATAAAACCATAAAAAACTTTTGTTACTTAATAAAACATAAATGCAACCATACACTTGTTACCAAGACATAATTTCTAATTTTCATTTAGCTCAACTAAGTACTAAAATAACTAAAACTGAAAAAAAAAAAAAAAAAATGTGACTACATGTCTAAATAATTCTAAGCAGCTAAAAAGTAAAAAATAAAAACTATATATATAAACAAATAAAAAAACGAATAAAAATGACAAAAAAACACACAACAAAATTACTAAAACATTAACTAAATTTAACATGAAAACAGAAAATGTAAAAACTAATTTAAAATAATAAAAACAATAATAGTATCTCAATTATGCTAAAAAGTCTACTTGAAATAAAATAAACAGAAATAAATTAAAAATAAAAACTTAAACTTATTTTATTTCATCTGGTTGCCAAGGCAACATTTCTAATTTTTATTAACTTTATGTACTAAAATGACTAAAACTGAAATAAAAATTAATAAAAATACAAACACATTAAAAAAAATTTAAAATAAAAATGACAAAACTACACAGCAAAATTACTAAAACACTTACCATAATTAAAATAAAAACAAAATATATCAAACTAATTCAAAACATTCATTATTTTAATGAAATAAAATAAACTTAAATAGAACATAAATTAAACCTTAAACTTATTTTATTTAATCTAGCTGCCAGAACAACAGTTCTCATTTTCATTTAGGCTAACGATGTACTAAAATAAATAAAATAATAATATTAAATAAAAAACTAAAAATAAATTACAAAAACACAACAAAATTACTAAAACTTTAACTAAAATAATAAAAAAAATTATAATAATAATTAAATATTTAAAATAATAATTAATAATTAAAATAAAAAAAATAAAATAAAAAAAACCAGAATATAAAAACTACTTACAAAAATATTAATAAAAACTAAAATAGTATCCCAACGATAGTAAAATAGATCTGTTCTGGTTTCTCAGGATTTCTTCCATGATTGTTAATGTTAATGGTGTGATGTGAGGCCATACTGTACGTCCATCTATGATTCATATGATCTGTTGAGGACAGGATTTGAGCATGTTTGCTCTGCTCATGATAACAGCGATGTCCTTAAACAAAAGCATCTCAGTGTTGTCTGGATGAGAAATAAACGGTTTAGATTGGCAGCGGCTGATGACTCGATATCTCAGCCAACACTCAAAACTCAATGTACGGTCTGTCTGTTTATCCATTTTAAAGAGCAAAAATCACATGTAATGGAAATTTTAAAAAGCTCTTGTTTGAAGACAGAATCTAATGTTTGTTTTGGTCCCGGAAACAAACGAAACACTTTATTGAAAGTCCTGATTCATGCAGATCGACGAGAGGAAAAGCTGCAATCAGTGCATGTGAAGACATGATTAGAATCAGCATCAGATTCGTATCAGTTTGAGGGTTTCAGGTTATGTGCCAGAAGAGACCAAACCGATCATTTTCACATGAGAACCTAAACAGAGCAAGAGGAAACAGCGCTTGATAGCCAGAAACGTAATGCAGCAAGATGATATTTTAAGCTCCTTATGTAGCCGAATCTGCACTGGTTTGAATGGGTCGCCTCCAGCTAGCGCTATGACGTCGCTGACCCTAGTTACCTGTGGTTGGCCTGGCCATGCGTCACTCAGAAAACAACAGGCCAATCAGAAGAGAGGCTCATGAATATTAATTAGACAGGCCAAAATCGACCTGTTCTCAGCAGAGCTCCTGAGAGAGGAGCTGTAAAAATATATTGAGATGGTTTTTGGTACTTATACCGCAAATATATATTCTTAAGGACATCAAAACCTAAAATAAAACTCTAGAAAGGTGTAAAATATGGGACTTTTAAAGCTCACTCTGATGCTGCATCATAATACGATTACTGCATAAAAAGGCCCAGAATACATTTGATTCATTTAGTAGCTAGACGGGACATTTATTATGAAATGACACACTAAACCACTTCCTATGGTGTGTGTGTGTGTGTGTGTGTGTATGATATCAAATCTGACATGTCACCAATTTCACAAATCAAATTTGGTGGAAAAATCGCCTTCTGATTAACGTCAACTCCAGCCAGAACAAGAACAGAACAGAACAGAAACAAGAACAATCCTAAAAATCTATTCAGGCAAAATGCATGAAAATGACCAAATCAGACCAATAAGCATGACTCAATAGTGATAACTAGCGATATAATGTTGATGACTCATTTAATTATAAATATTCTTTAAGAATGTTTTCAAACAATATTATTGACAAGACACAATATGAAATAAAAACATCACCTAATTTATTGGCCTGACTTATTACTAATTCAAAGATGTAATTAATTAATTTGACATCAGGCTGCTTCAGTAAAACATCTATCATCTGTAATGATTAACACTTGAAAAGAGCATCTGCAGTGACCTTTGAGAAACTACATGGATTATTTATTCTTAAATAAATAATTATATTTCGGAGGACCATTTAAAATGAACTAGGTAAAGCAAAAAGGTGATTAGTAGCATATTCACACGCTCACTTATACTTTCATGCAGACTGTCAGTCAGAAATTTGGAATAATTGCAATTTTAAATGTTTTTTGAAGTGTCTTCTGTTCATCAGGGCTGTGTTTATTTGATTAAAAATTCAGTAAAATTTGAAATATTATTAGAATTTAAAACAGCTGTTTTCTATGTGAATATCTATTAAACTGTAATTTATTTCTGTGATCAAAGCTGTATTTTCAGCATCATTACTCCAGTCTTCAGTGTCACATGATCTTCAGAAATCATTCTAATATTCTGCTCGAGAAACATTTCTGATTATTATCAATGTTGAAAACATTAATATTTTTGTGGAAACCGTGATGCATTTTATTTTTCAGGATTCACAGATGAACAGAAAGTTCAAAAGAACAGCATTTATTTGAAATAGAAATCTTCTATAACATTATAAATGTGTTTACTGACACTTTTGATCAATTTAATGCGTCATTGATAAATAAAAATTAATTTTTTATTATTCATTTTTATAACTTATTTACCCCAAACTTTTGAATGGTCGTTTATCACAGTGTCATATGAAGGATCATGTGACACTGAAGACTGGAGTAATGATGCTGAAAATACAGCTTTGATCACAGAAATAAATTACAGTTTAACACATATTCACATAGAACACAGCTGTTTTACATTCTAATAATATTTCACATTTTTACTGTTTTTTTAATCAAATAAATGTAACCTTGATGAGCAGAAGAGACTTTCAAAAATACTAAAATCTTTATTATTCCAAACTTCGGACCGGTAGTGCATAAAGTTAAAGCATAATTTGACAAATTTTAAGAATATTTCACAATTTTTACTGCATTTTTGAACAAATAAATGCAGCCTTGGTGAGCAGAAGAGACTTACTTCAGAAACATTAAAATAATCTAATTGTTCTAAACTTTTGAATGCTAGCATACAGCAAAAATGGCCATGAACTTCATCAAGTACTCAGATTTAGGTTGGATGTAGATAGAATGTTTGGGAAAACATGAAGCACAATGTCTTTATGGAGTAATGTTTGTGTGTTTTCACGACTGAACAGCAGCCAGATTCCCAGGAACACTGGGAATGAATGAATACAGAAGAGTATGAATAGAGGCAGATTTGAGGAGATTGTACACACACACACACACACAGACACACACACACACACACAGACACACACACACACACACAGACACACACACACACACACAGACACACACACACACACACAGACACACACACACACACACAGACACACACACACACACACAGACACACACACACACACACAGACACACACACACACACACAGACACACACACACACACACAGACACACACACACACACACAGACACACACACACACACACAGACACACACACACACACACAGACACACACACACACACACAGACACACACACACACACACAGACACACACACACACACACAGACACACACACACACACACAGACACACACACACACACACAGACACACACACACACACACAGACACACACACACACACACAGACACACACACACACACACAGACACACACACACACACACAGACACACACACACACACACAGACACACACACACACACACAGACACACACACACACACACAGACACACACACACACACACAGACACACACACACACACACAGACACACACACACACACACAGACACACACACACACACACAGACACACACACACACACACAGACACACACACACACACACAGACACACACACACACACACAGACACACACACACACACACAGACACACACACACACACACAGACACACACACACACACACAGACACACACACACACACACAGACACACACACACACACACAGACACACACACACACACACAGACACACACACACACACACAGACACACACACACACACACAGACACACACACACACACACAGACACACACACACACACACAGACACACACACACACACACAGACACACACACACACACACAGACACACACACACACACACAGACACACACACACACACACAGACACACACACACACACACAGACACACACACACACACACAGACACACACACACACACACAGACACACACACACACACACAGACACACACACACACACACAGACACACACACACACACACAGACACACACACACACACACAGACACACACACACACACACAGACACACACACACACACACAGACACACACACACACACACAGACACACACACACACACACACACACATATTTCATCACTTACTTTCAGCAGGGCAACAATTCAAGTATTCAAATCTCCTTGGAAAATGACAGAATTCCTAAAAACAGCATCAGATTCCTGATTTTGGCCCTTTTGTCAGATTCTCCTGATAAGCAGCGACAGTCACAGAATGTGTTTTGTCCTGTGGGGTTGTGTGTGTGTTCAGAGGAAAGGAAACGCTGATGCTGTGAAGAAACGCTCGACATAAAGTTGCGTGATGACAGCAGACTGCTGGTTTGTTTGAGTTAGAAGCGGATCGATAACAGTGCAGTGTAATTCATGAGACGAAACAAAGACACACCCGACCAAAGAGATGATGATGAAGAAACTGACAGCTGTGACACACACACCAACACATGCGAGAAAATATACTGGTGCTTCATCATTCAATAACTGAGTACAGTACTGTTCAGAAGTTTGGAATGATTACATTTTTTCATATTTTGGAGAGTCTCTTCTGCTCACCAAAGCTGCATTTATTTGATCAAACATACAGTAAAAATGTGAAATATAATTATAATTTAAAACAGCTGTTTTCTATGTGAATATCTGTTAAACTGTAATTTATTCCTGTGATCAGATCTGTATTTTCAGCATCATTACGCCAGTCTTCAGTGTCACATGATCTTCAGAAATCAGTATAATATGCTGATTTGCTGCTCAACAAACATTTCTGATTATTATCAATGTTGAAAACAGTTGTGCTGCACAATATTTTTGTGGAAACTGTGATACATTTTATTTTTCAGGATTCACAGATGAACAGAAAGTTCAGAAGAACAGCATTTATTTGAAATAGAAATCTTCTGTAACATTATAAATGCATTTACTATCACTTTTGATCAATTTAATGCATCCTTGATTAATAAAAGTATATATCTTTTCCTTTTTTAACCTTTCTTACCCCAAACTGTGTTCAGCATTGATACTAAGCAGCATATTATACTGATTTCTGAAGATCATGTGACACTGAAGACTGGAGTAATGATGCTGAAAATACAGCTGCGCATCACAGAAATACATTACAGTTCAACACATATTCACATAGACAAAAGTTATTTCAAATTATAATAATATTTCAAAATTTTTACAGTATTTTTGATCAAATAAATGCAGCTTTGTGAGTGTAAATCCTGTTATTCCAGTGCATATACAGTATGAAAGGACCGAGACTCAATATAAGAGTATTTTCATTGTTTATTTATAGTCTTCAGATTTACAGGGCGTTGAAAAAGAATCCAAATAATATTAACACACAAACCTCTATCTCAATCGACCCAACCAAAGACAATAAACATGACAAACAATGCTGTGTCTGGAGGACGGCGGTCACTGTTTGCTCAGACGCTCTTCTGGTTCTTCTCTCTTTCTCTCTTTCTCTCTGAAAGAGCAGCGATATCTGTGTTTTCACAGGCTATATATATATATATATAGAGAGAGAGAGAGAGAGAGAGAGATTATATAGAAACAACAAAAATACAAAATTACTAAAATTAAAATGAAAAAATTAAAACTGATTTTAAAATATTAATAAAAACTATAACAATTTCTTGATACTAAAACAACACTGAGGATTTTTTAAAAATATGTTTTTATACATTTTTCAGTTTTATAAATTTTTAATCGCACACTTGTATAATAAAAATGAAGTGTTGTAGTTAATAGTCTCATATTGACCTGATTAACCAAGCTTTCCACAAAACAAGCACTACAATTTGGACTTTGATGATTTGTTAATTGCATTCAACAGATTAAATTTTCAATAAATCATGTCCAGTGGGTTTGTAAAGGTGTTTTTATGCATGTTTGGCCTGAGTTTTTATTGCATGCACACTGTTTTGTCCAGCGTGTGGTGTTTTGAGCGCTTTGAAACAGTGAATCATTTTGCGGAACATTTGACTCAAATGATTCAAAGTTTCGAAAAGCTTCGCTTCTGCCATCACGAAGGCATACACCCCAATAAGAGCGAATCCCAGAAGTTTTCTCGCTTCAGTCCAGCCAACATCAGAGACGCTCGGGTTTGGTTGCCAGATATTTGCTGAGGGCATAAAGCGACAGAGATTTGCTCAAACGACTCCTGAAGCATCACTTCCTATGGAATAAAATCGCTGAATAAAATCGCTGTCAAAAATAATCGTACGTAATTCAAAGCATTTGTGTGTCATTTTAAAGTATATTAAAATAGAAAACCATTATTTTAAATTGCAATATTTCACAATATTACTGTTTTTTTTGTTGTTGTTTTTTGGTCAAATAAATGCAGCCTTGATGA
>NW_015661912.1:143745-144616 GCF_001515625.1 Sinocyclocheilus rhinocerous | reverse complement strand
ACTTTTTTAATTTTTTATAAAAAAAAAAAAAAAAAAGTCATATAATTAAACTCCTTAAAACAGACTGTATAACAACAACAATTCAACAAAAAAATGATTTCGGTCCTCACAGACAACTTTTCACATTAAATAAAAAATAAAAATATACATAATAACCGAAATTTTTAGTCAATTATAATAAATCTGATGTGAATGTATTTTCTTGGATTTAAATATATATGGAGGGCAAAATATTTTTGAATGCTTATAAAATATAAAAACATAAATAAATATAAATATATATTTATATTTTTTTAAATATACTTTCAAAACGATCCTAAAAATTGCCAAAAAATATAATATATTTATGTAAATATATTTTAGCAAATATTTTGAAATTTGAAAATATTTTTTGCTGTAGTGTAAAAAGTGCTTTTGTGTTTTATAGAGCAATGCACTTCAGTCTGTTATTTGAAGTGTAAATGTGGCAGGATCGGGTCATTAACCGTTGGCTCTGGTCACACAGAAGTGGAACTGGTTTTTTATTTTTCACAGTGCTACAGTTTTCTCAGCAGCGCCGTGTTTACAGAAGCCCCTTTGTCCTGATTCATCCAGGACTTTCAGTTCAGCAGAGACGGTTCACAGTACCTGATTCTGTGTGTTTCAGAGGTGATCGGAAGACAGGAAGAGGATCTGAGCACTTCCTCTTTGCTCTCAGAGCTTCATCAGGACAAATACCCACAAGGTGTGGTGCCTAAAAAAAAAAAAGGCCTGAGAGTTGAATATTCATGCACGGGGATTTGAAAAAATACAAATGCAGCAAACTGTGCACTGCTGGTGAAATATTTAGAATGAGTATGATTAAAAAATTTTTTTTTTTTTTTAAATCGGA
>NW_015661912.1:140131-143614 GCF_001515625.1 Sinocyclocheilus rhinocerous | reverse complement strand
AGCAAACTGTGCACTGCTGGTGAAATATTTAGAATGAGTATGATTTAAAAAAAAAAAAAAATCGGAATCTGTTCAAAAATGCAGTAAAAATTTGAAATATTATTAGAATGTAAAACAGCTGTTTTCTATGTGAGTATCTGTTAAACTGTAATTTATTTCTGTGATCAAAGCTGTATTTTCAGCATCATTACTCCAGTCTTCAGAGTCACATGATCTTCAGAAATCATTCTAAATTTTTATGTATTACTATTCTTACTATTTTTGATCAAATGAATGCATCAGGCATCTTTCCATCTTTCAACAACATTAAAAAAAAACATACGTTTTTGTGTGTATGTGCTGGTTGAATTGGTGGATGCTGCCAAACTCTCTTTCTCTGCTTCCATTTGTGAACTGGAATTGTGCAACGGCATTTTTGTTGTAAAAATCAGATTCGTTTTTTGTGCATTTTTCTGGGAAACAACAATGAGAAGTGTGTTATCTTGTGTAAAGGGTTCGGACTTATTCTCCAATACTTCCTTTTCTTTGCTGAGGAAGTGTGTTACTCTTTTTAAGGAAGAAAACCTGTCCGAAAGGTTGTAGAGTAAAAATAGACTACATTTAAGTTTACTTAAGAATGTATTTGCTTGGCTGGCTGCTCTGATATGATAAGTACACAGTTATGCAAAAATGATGTTCTTCCTCAGAGTATTTTATGTTTTTCAGTACATTCTTAAATTAAGATACATTTACTTGAGAAGCACGTCTTGTGTTCTAAAAATGTATCAAAATGAAGTGAGTTCATGCTTAAAACAAAACAAAAAATCTGCAAAAAATATATATTTGCTTTCCCTTTTAATTGTTTTTCTGAGCTCATTAGCCAATATTATTTCTCATTTTAAGCACAAACTCAATTAGTTTTGATGCATTTGTCAGGAAACATGACTTAAAAAGCATCTCAAATGTATCTTGAGTGAAGGAAGGCAAAATACTGAGGAAATCATGTTTCCAGTGATGTGTAAACATGTCTTTACTTAAATAGAAGATCCTCATAAGGATATTTATATCGATTATATGATTCTGTGCTGTTGTCAGTGCATTTAAAAGTCAAAACACAGTTCAAGTTTAATCTTTAAATGAATTTATTGTACATATTGATCAGCGTTCACACTGCGGTTGATTCACGGGCAAATATGTGTTTACAAAAATACTATCATAAAGCTGTCAGTACTGCATCAAACCCATTCATTATTAATTTATCGAAGTCTGAGCAAAGCAAGAACACCTCCACTGAAGGCAATTAGCATTAACGGTCTCTCTTCTCTCATTTATATTAATTTTAATGAACATTAGTAGACTAAACATGCTACACTTCTTCTAAAAAAATCAAGATACTTTCACTGCAAAAAAAAAAAAAAGGATTTTCTTGCCTTGTTTTCCAAATACCAAAATAAAACATTCGTAAACCAAGATGCATTTACATGAAAAGTAAAATGACTTTTTATTGTTCATTCAAAAGTAAGAAATAATCTCGTTTTCATTTGGAACTAAGTCTATTTTTATTATTAATTCTGATCTAAACATCTTGATTTAAGAGCGCTTACACATTTGTACTGGAAAACGACAATGCATAAAATCACTTTTTTGCAGTGTTTGTAGATTTCTGTACATTTAGAGCACATGAGAAGTGTCTGAAACATCATCATTCACTGCGTGCTTGTCAGTCTCTGTCTTGTTGTCCATCAGAAGTCGTCCCCTTTATCTCTGTAGAGCTGCGTGTCGTCTGGTTTCTCCTCCTCGTCATCGTCCTCCTCTCGGGACTTGTAGAGGTCAGGACTGTACTGGCTCATTCGGTACAGACTGTCCTCGTCTTCTTCTCGACCGGAGCTCCCGCCGTCAGACTGAGACAGACGCAGCTGCTTCTTCTTGCAAAAATGATGTTCTTCCTCAGAGTATTTTATGTTTTTCAGTACATTCTTAAATTAAGATACATTTACTTGAGAAGCACGTCTTGTGTTCTAAAAATGTATCAAAATGAAGTGAGTTCATGCTTAAAACAAAACAAAAAATCTGCAAAAAATATATATTTGCTTTCCCTTTTAATTGTTTTTCTGAGCTCATTAGCCAATATTATTTCTCATTTTAAGCACAAACTCAATTAGTTTTGATGCATTTGTCAGGAAACATGACTTAAAAAGCATCTCAAATGTATCTTGAGTGAAGGAAGGCAAAATACTGAGGAAATCATGTTTCCAGTGATGTGTAAACATGTCTTTACTTAAATAGAAGATCCTCATAAGGATATTTATATCGATTATATGATTCTGTGCTGTTGTCAGTGCATTTAAAAGTCAAAACACAGTTCAAGTTTAATCTTTAAATGAATTTATTGTACATATTGATCAGCGTTCACACTGCGGTTGATTCACGGGCAAATATGTGTTTACAAAAATACTATCATAAAGCTGTCAGTACTGCATCAAACCCATTCATTATTAATTTATCGAAGTCTGAGCAAAGCAAGAACACCTCCACTGAAGGCAATTAGCATTAACGGTCTCTCTTCTCTCATTTATATTAATTTTAATGAACATTAGTAGACTAAACATGCTACACTTCTTCTAAAAAAATCAAGATACTTTCACTGCAAAAAAAAAAAAAAGGATTTTCTTGCCTTGTTTTCCAAATACCAAAATAAAACATTCGTAAACCAAGATGCATTTACATGAAAAGTAAAATGACTTTTTATTGTTCATTCAAAAGTAAGAAATAATCTCGTTTTCATTTGGAACTAAGTCTATTTTTATTATTAATTCTGATCTAAACATCTTGATTTAAGAGCGCTTACACATTTGTACTGGAAAACGACAATGCATAAAATCACTTTTTTGCAGTGTTTGTAGATTTCTGTACATTTAGAGCACATGAGAAGTGTCTGAAACATCATCATTCACTGCGTGCTTGTCAGTCTCTGTCTTGTTGTCCATCAGAAGTCGTCCCCTTTATCTCTGTAGAGCTGCGTGTCGTCTGGTTTCTCCTCCTCGTCATCGTCCTCCTCTCGGGACTTGTAGAGGTCAGGACTGTACTGGCTCATTCGGTACAGACTGTCCTCGTCTTCTTCTCGACCGGAGCTGCCGCCGTCAGACTGAGACAGACGCAGCTGCTTCTTCTGGGACAGATCGAAGGGCTCCTCCTGACCGATGCGGGACAGGATCCGCAGACGACCGGAGAGACACAGCCGTCCTCGTCGCCTGAAGACTGTGAGCATGCAGAGACATCGTCATGATCATACAAGACCAACATACGAGAGAACAGCTTCAGAAGACTAGTATGTGGAGCACAAAAGCAGTCTTAAGTAGCAATAGCCAACAATACATTGCATGGGTCAAAATTATCAATTTTTCTTTTATGCCAAAAATCATTAGGATATTAAGTAAAGATCATGTTCCATGAAGATATTTTGTAAATTTCCCACTGTAAATATATCAAAACTTAATTTTTGAT
>NW_015661912.1:125077-139741 GCF_001515625.1 Sinocyclocheilus rhinocerous | reverse complement strand
GTTTTAGCTGCGCTCTCCATTTCTGCTTAGTTCCCTGAGCGCTTTGTGATTTTGATGCTGGTTTGTGTGTTGTTGCAGGTAGCTACATCACCACCATCGGTGTGGACTTCAAGATTCGCACGGTGGAGATCAACGGGGAGAAAGTCAAGCTGCAGATTTGGGATACAGCGGGACAGGAGAGATTTCGGACGATCACCTCCACGTGAGTGATGCTTTACACTGATGCTGCCTCCTATCTAGGATGCTTTCTTTCTGACAGGTTTGAGAGCAGCATTGCATGCGTCCTAATGAACTGAACTCAGACTCGGTTGTGAGTCGAGTGTCCCTGTGTAGAGCCTTCCAGTTTATACACTTATGCTATTCTTACTCCTTTAGGATGCTGCGCTAGAACAATGTAGACGGATCAGAGAAGGGTACATGATTAATCTAAACAAAACTGAAATTGCTGTATGGCTTACTGCGAATGTGAACACAATTAAAATAAAGAATGAGCACAAAAGCAGTGTTAAGTCGCTGGGGTATATTTGTAGCAATAGCCAACAATACATTGTATGGGTCAAAATTACACATTTTTCTTTTATGTCAAAAATCATTAGGATATTAAGTAAAGATCATGTTCCATGAAGATATTTTGTAAATTTCCTACCGTAAATATATCAAAACTTAATTTTTGATGTGCATTGCTAAGAACTTCATTTGGACAACTTTAAAGATGATTTTCTCAATATTTCGATTTTTTTGCCCCCTCAGATTCCAGATTTTCAAATAGTTGCATCTCAAGCCAAATATTGTCCGATCCTAACAAACCATACATCAATGCAAAGCATATTTATTCAGATTCTTTTCATTCTTTTAGATGATGCATCAATCTAAATGTCAAAAAAATGCACTCTTATGACTGGTTTTGTGGTGCAGGGTCACATATGTAAAGCTGCTCACCGCGAGCGTCCAGGCCTTGGTCCATGATGCCGTGTTTGACCTTCATGTGGCGGGTCAGGTTTCCCTTCAGCGTGAACTTGCTGGCGCAGTAAAGGCATTTGAAGGGTTTGCTGTCAGAATGCAAGTGCATGTGGCCCATCAGATTATGCATTCTGTTAAACTCCTTTCCACACAGCTGTAAAGAGAGTAACTATTCAGAAATCTTTGACCTGGTCAAGCACTATCAAAGCTCTATCAGACTCACCAATGTATGGAAGCTTGTCATGGAATAAAACAATAAAAAGGTAATTAATTTCACATTTTTGAGTTTGCATCTCACAGTTATGTCTTTTCTCTCACAATTCTAAGAAACAAGGTCAGAATTGTGAGATATAAATTCAGAACTGCGAGAAAAATGTCAAAGGTAAAAAGTCGCAATTACCTTTTTATTTAGTTATTTTTATTCCGTGACGGAAACAGAAAATTCGAAAGTGAATTGTGAGATGCAAACTCAGATTTCAGAGGGGAAGAAACCAAACAAAAACAAAACAACAACTCAGAATTGCCACGTATAAACTCGCAAGAAGGTCAAAATTGTGAGATAAAAAGTAGCAATTAACTTTTTTATTTTTTTTTATTCCATGGAGGAAACAATTGCGAGACAGAAAAAAGTCATAATTGTGACAAACTCTTAATTGCGCGAAAAAAAGACCGAACTGTGAGATACAAACTCGCAATTGCAAGAAAATATGTCATAATTGTGAACTAAAACGACACAATTAACTTTTTTTAAATAGTTTTTTTTTTATTCCATGGCAGAAACAAGCTTCCACTCGGTTTTCTAAATGTGTTTAACGTTGCTCAGCGAAATTTCCTTCCAATAGAATTTCGCGCGATCAAAATCGCGATCCGGGGAGATCGCTTTAAACCGCGAACTAAAAAAAATAGTGTAATAGTGTAAAAGCAGCCCGATTCTGCAGGAAAACCGTGGACTTGGCAACCGCGCGATCGGGAGTATGGGCGGAAAAATTGCGCACACACATTTTCACGACTAATGCCGAGTTCACACTGCAGCCCGATTTTTCAATCGCCGACAGGTTTTGCGAAATCGCCGACAAATGGCTGAAATCGGAGGCAAATCGGTGCTCGTTCACACGAGTGACAATCACGTAGTGTGAATTATCAAAGACGCGATCTGAGAGAATCGCCGACGCGTCGCCGACACCCGCGAATTATTTGGCATGCTAAATATCTGGAGCAATCACAATCACAATCACAATCACAATCACACTGTGGGGGAGGAGTTATATGAAACGTAGTTTGCGGACCAGTGTTGCCAAATCCGCGATTGCTGCCGGTTGTTTTTCATGTCAGCAGGTTGAAGCGACCCCAATAAGTGATATTTAGGCCCTGTAATGTGAATTGTACCAGGAGAACCCGCCAAAAAAATTTGTATTTTACCCCCGAACGATTTTTACTGGGGGACCCCCTCGAAAGCAATCGGGCTATTTTCAGGCTAGTTTTGAATAGTAATTGGGGTTATGTTTTAAATAGGGCTTATTTAAAAAAAATCTAATTAATTACTTAATGTACCAATTAATCAAATTAATCTCAAATTAATGAGATTAAATAATTAACATGCACATCATGTGCCGATTAAAGATAAAGTTATTATTAAAGATAAAACTCATAATAGTTATCATTGTGTTCATTTAGAAAAAAAACACCGAATAGACATTACAGAAAAGTTGCTGAAATATAAGTAGCTTTAGATAAAAAATATTTTAATTCAACGTACAAAAATACAAATAAATAGTGAAATATTAAATTATTTAAAAAAAAAAACGATACTCTATATACAACTAATATCTGTCTTAAGTCAGTGAGTCATTCATTCAATCGATTCGTTCAAACGGCTGATTCATTCCAAAACGAAGCAAGTGACTGCCTTTATGAATGGTTCACTGAATCATTGAGGTCGCAATAATCTTTTTTTATTTTGTATTCAGTGCCAGAAACGGGCTTCCATACTAAGCTACCGTTTTTGCACTGGAACGTGCTTGCTAACGTGACCGCAGCTTTACTTGGTATTTTATTTCACTTTTCCAGTACAAATATCTTAACAATCAAGCTTTTCATGATTTCTCACCCCATCTGCAGTTATTTTTCTTGTTTTAAGCATACAAAATATAAGGTTTCTCAGAAAACAAGACTTAATATAAATCGCTCATTTTGATTCTCAAGTAAATGTATCATGATTTAAAAATATTTCCATGTTTGTACCAGAAAATGACTTTTTTTTTTTCTTTTGCGGTGTAAACAAGAAGTTCATATTATTGAGTAACTGGCATTTCTTGCCAGATATTTAGTTTATTTTTGCTCATGCCAGCAAAATGAATTCAGTTCTGTAATTCTATGCAGCAAAAGCAGAGCAGTGGAGTGACTGGTGTCTTATGTTGGTATTTATGCTGCATAAAAGCCTTACCAAAGGTGACTGTAATGCACAGCCTCTCATGAAAGCATTTCATCGTCGAAGAGAGAGTTACAGTAGACTACATGACAGCTGAGAGTTTCTCTCAGGAATATGAAGGAGTTTGCAGGAGCCAGCGGAGGGCTGGACCGTTTCTCCTCTGCACTCTTTTTTTTTATTAGGGTGGTCCTTTCCTTTCCTTCAGGAGGATAGAGGGGCTGTAAACTGTCCGACGGACCGTGAGAAAACAGGAAGTGCTTCTGAGCACAAGAGAAAGCGAGATGAAATCTATTTGCGGGGCCTGTTCTCGGGGGACAAGAGAGCCATTGTTACACAGTCAGTTTGTGCAGCGATATCCTTCCTATAGACGAAGAGACACTCAACTGCCAAAAACGTATCTGGTCATCGTTGAGACCAGTCCAAGGTCACACGTATTCCAAAACAACCAAGAATTCATGAATTCTTTGCATCCTTATTACGCTGTACAGTCATTGAAGAACTGAAGTTATACTGTATATTCACATGCATATGTTCACATTCCGTTTGTACAGCACAAGCAGCTTTGCATTGCTCACGGCAAAAAGATTTTTTGTCTTGTTTTTAGCCAAAATCTCAAAAAATGCCTTTCTTGTTTTCAGAAAAAGCAAGTCAAACTTAAGTTTTCGCTTGAAACAAGCAAAATAATCTGCCAACGGGGTGAGCAAAATAATACACTCTAAAAATGCTGGGTTAAATACAACCCAGTGCTGGGTAAAATAGGGACAAACCCAGCAATTGGGCTGTTTTGACCCAGCGGTTGGGTTGTATTTAACAAAGCATTTTTTAGGGTGTATTATTTTCTGTTAGAAATAAGTTTATTTTGGTTGTTCTAAGCAAAAACTCACCTTAATTTTGACTCGTTTTTCTGAAAACAAGACAATAATTTTTACTTGTCTAGAAAAACCTTGATTTAAGAATTTTTAGATATCTTGGCTGGAAGCAAGACAAAATATCTAAGTAAGAAAAGCAGCTTTGCAGTGCTTCTTGTTATTCAATTAACGGGGTTTCTGCAGGTCTTAAAAGTTCTTAAATCAGAGCATAAAGTCTTAAATTCATAACGTCATGGCATTAAATGAACCTCTTCCTCAGTATTTTCATCTTGTTTTCCAGTATCTAAACATCCTTAAATCAAACTGAAGAAATCAAGTCTTGTTTTCTGAGAAACTGAACAAAATGAAGTGTTTATGATTAAAACAAGAACAAATATCTGGGGAAATTAAGCCTTTTTGCCCTTTGAATTAATCAGAATCAAAAAGAGCTTTATTGCCAAGTGTGTTTACAGAAAGTACAGACATAGTGCAGACATACATATCATTTAAGGTAATAAAACACTAATAATAAAGAGAATAGACAATAAATTAATTCATAATAACAATATAGTCATAAAATATAGAGAAAAAGACAATTAAGTTGATTTTTCTAACTCCATCGGCAGATATTTGTTCTTGATTTAATCATAAACTTCACTTTGATCAGTTTCTCAGAAAACAAGACTTCTTATCTTGTCATTTTGCTTCTCAAGTAAATTGATTTAAGAATCTTCACTGTAAAACAGGACACTTTTTTTGCAGAGTGATCAGAAGGTACAGTAAAAATTATTTCCATATTCTAGTACAGAGCTATTCAAACCTTAAGTTTAGAGGTATGGAATCTGTATTTTTAAACTTTGAAGTATTGCTTACTTTTAGAGACCATATTGCCTTTAATTGATTCCTTCCCAAGCCTTAAATTTGCCTTCATCAAACCTGCAGAAAGCCTGCACACTGTAAAAAATGATTGTGAATTTAACAGTAAAAGACTGTAAAAATGCTACAGTAAAAACCTGTTAATTGGTTAACAGTAAGTTTCCATACTATATTCGGTGAAAAAATTTAATTACATTTAATGTAATTTTACAGTAAAATACTGTTAAAAATACGGTTTTTGGAAGTGAAAAAGAAAAAGTCATTGTATAATTTACAGTGAAAAACCGTAAATTGACACTCCCAGAATTCCCTGCATGACACTTCATATTTGATGTTTTTTTGTTGAAATAACATGTTTCTTCTTAGTTTTTTCTGTTTGTGATGAGCTTTGGTTCATCGTGTGACTTTCTCATCACCACCAGTTTTTGGTGGTTATCAGTGCATTACAATGATTCAAAACAGATATTACTTCAATATGTTGGTTTATTAACATTACATCAGTTAATGAAATACGGTATTTTGTTGTGAATTTCAGTCAAGTCTGTAAAACCTAAAATGTTGCTACCATATTTTTTACGGTGACGTTTTTACCGTAATTTTACCGTAAATGTCACAGATTTTGTTTTTTACAGTGTGGATGAATGCCGTTGAGTCGGCGACGCACCTTGCATTTGTAGGGCTTGATGTCGGAGTGGACGATCATGTGAGCCTTGAGCGTCTGCTTCTGGACGAAGCTCTTGTAGCACAGCTGGCACTGATACGCTCGGATGTTGGTGTGAATCAGAACGTGCCGCTTCATGTTAGCCAGCAGCGTGAACTCACGGCCACAGATGCGACACTTGTGCTCCTTCACTCCCTGAAACACACACGGGGGAGGATGAACAGTCCATGAGGAGCCAAACAAGACTGATCAATGGTCTTTAGAGCAGATTCACAGTTTCAGACATTTGATCAGTTCCTGCATTCCCTGGGAATCAAACCCATGACCTTGGTTTTGATCTACAGGAATAGATATGAGGTAGGCTTCTCCATTGGTTTTGCTTCAGCACCCATGCAGATTTAGTTTACTGGACATCAAGTAGTGATACAATCTTATCTTACAAAAGTAACAAAATATTCTTAAAACCGAACACTACAATTGGTGGTTTCTTATATGGTTTTTATGTGCTCGATGGCCAATGATTCATAGCATAAACCAATTTTATGCATATTTATTGCAGTCTTAAAGGTCCCCTGAAATGCTTAGAAATGCAGCGTTACTCTATGTGTTGACGTCATTTTAACTGAAACACATTTATATTTTATGCATTTAGCAGACGGTTTTATCCAAAGCGACTTGCAAAAGAAGAATACAAGCAATTTGTCAACAGTCATAATATACAATGGCAAGTTTATTGGACCTTTTATTTTCTTGAGAAGCAATCAATCAATAATTACCCTTGCACACCTGTAGGTGATCAATAGGAAAAACAACCAAAAACAGGTCCGACGTCAAAACAAAAGAAGAATAAAAAATGTATCAAAAAAATATGTTGTTTTTAATTTGGATTGTGTATGAAAATATTGTGTTATTTTTTTAAAAACAAGACTTAATATTTTGCTATAAAGTCAGCTTTTCAAATAAATGCATGTTCATTTAAGAATGTTCAGATATTTGATGATGAACATTGCTTTTTGCAGTACTGAAAATATAATATTTTGAAACAATTTTCAAGTACACTTTTCACAGTTTACACAAAATCAAGTACAGTTTTGAACAATTTTAGTAATATTTTGAATTACACTGAAAAAGTTAGTGTAGGATTTTCTTTGAAACTATTTTCAGTCAGAAATTACTTGTAAATGTCACAAATAATGACACACTGAATTAAAATGGACTAAAATTGTATTTTCTTGCATTTTTTTAAATGTGTGAAAAATAAACTTTTACAGTGTAGTTTTTATTTAATATTTATATTCTCATTTTAATTTTAGTTAAAGTTTTAATAATTTTGTTGTGTTTTTGCCGTTTTTAATAGTTATTGTTCTTTTTAAATATTAAAGACTGAAATTTTATTTTCTTGTAAAATGTACTGCAAAAATTCTTTTTACAATGTACTTTTACATTTTTTTAATATTTTCCGTTCTCAATTAAAATTTTAGCAATTTTGTTGTGTGTTTTTGCCGTTTTTATTAGTTTTTGTTCTTTTTAAATATTAAAGACCGGAACTGTATTTTCTACTGCAATTATCTACAGTGAAAAATAATTTTTACAGTGTAGGTTTTATTTTTATATTTTCTGTTCTCATTTTAATTGTAGTAAATTTTTTCTGATTTTGTTGTGTTTTTGCCGTTTTTATTAGTTTTTGTTCTTTTTAAATATTAAAGACCGAAACTGTATTTTCTACTGCAAAAATATTTTCTACAGCGTACGTCACAGTCCCGCCCTCCTCTCACCTTGTGCGTGAGCGCGTGCTGCTTGAGATGGTGCGACTGGACGAACTCCATCCCGCACTCGCTGCAGATGAATGGCCGGATGTCCTTGTGCTTCATCATGTGGTTCTGCAGCTGGCTGGGATACTGGAAGCTCTTGCCGCATTCGCCGCAGTCGTACTGCACGGGGCCGCGGTGCGCCGTCAGGTGGCGTTTGAGCTGCGCCAGCGTGGGGAAGTCGAGTCCGCACTCCACGCACACGTTCTCCTGGCCTCTCTCGTGCTTGAGCTCATGTGCGCGGCGCTCGCTGGGATACGCGAAGCCCCGGCCGCAGACGCCGCAGCTGTAGGGCTTGACGTCGCTGTGCTGCATCATGTGTCTCTTCAGGTGGCTGGTCTGCGTGAAGGCTTTGTGGCACACCTGGCATTTGTGCGGCCGCGCGCCCTGGTGCGTCAGCTTGTGTGTGTGCAGGTGGCTCAGCTGCTTGAAGAGTTTCCCGCAGAGGTTGCATTCGTGCGGCTTGATGCCGCTGTGGCCCAGGATGTGCGTGATCAGGTTATATTTGGACGTGTAGGACTTCTCGCACATGCGGCACTTCCAGCGCTTCTGATCGCCGCCCACATCTATATAGTAGCTGTCGTCCACGTGCACGTTCAGATTTTCGGCTTTGCTGGCTTCTTGGCTCCTGCGGCGAAACCGCACGGCCTCTGTAGGGTAGAAGGGATTCGGAGTGAGATGCGGGATGGAGCCGGGCAGGAGGAACGGGAACGGGACCAGACTAGGGTGGAAAGGAGGGAAGTAGGGCGCGGGAGAACGCAGGAGTAACGGCGACGGAGGCCACAGCGGCAGCGGCTTCACCGTCTCCTGCTTCACCTGGACGACGCGATGGAGCCGCAGCCGGTTGAGGTCGATCATGTCCGGGACGTATCGGTGTGGCTGAGGCACAACGGGATGAGGAAGAGGATAGGGAAGAAGAGAAAGGTCGATGCTTCTGCTGGCGAAGTCCTCTGGACGCTTGCTTTCGCTCTCGTTCGAATCCATGCTGGAGGTTTCTACACGTTCAGATCAAATCATCCATCAGCTGCTGTCAAAACATGTGGAATTAGTTACTGCATTCATGCATTTGGCAGAAGCTTGTATCCAAAGTCATTTGCATTGCATTCACATTTGATCAGTTCATGCATTTGCTGGGAATCGAACCCTTGACCTTGGCGTTGCAAGCGCCACTGCAAAAAAAAGTGATGTTCTTCCCTCAGTATTTTTGTCTTGTTTTTACAGTACAAATATCTAAACATTTTCAAATTAAGATACATTTACTTGAAACTTTAGTGTATCAAAATGAAGTGAGTTTTTGCGTAAAACAAGAAAAATATCTACCAATGGGGTCAGAAAAACAATCGTTTTCACTTTGAATTTAGTTTCACTTTCTGACTCCACTGGCAGATGTTTTTCTTGTTTTACGCAAAAACTCACTTCATCTGTATGCATTTTCCCGATTTTACAGTCATTTAGCTTCTCAAGTAAATGTATCTTGATTTAAGATTGTACACTAAGTAACTTTTGCAGCTACATGAATTGATCTTCACTGGCTTTGTTGTAAACTAGAACTAGAAATCCCGTTGTGTTCCTGTCAGACAGACGCGGCGCTCTCTTCCTCTCTGCTGTTCCTCTGTGTTTCATTTTCACTGCATTAGGACTGGAACTTCTCTTTTTCATGACAAGCCATTAGCCGGTGCTGTCATTCGAGAATACAGTCATATCTCAGCGAGGAAATACTCAAAAACGAGCCCAACTAATGCAAACAACACCAAATACTTCTGCCTTAAACCGACAAATGGCATTAATGACACAAACAGCAGACAGAAACTATCCTCAAATGAAGAATTCGCATGCATAACCACACGTTTCAAACTAAACATGCAGATTATTTACTAAACCCTACATGCACTAAATACAGAAATCACTGTTTTATAGTCTGAATGTTTTCCTTCTGCAAAAAACATGATGATCTCTAGTATGCATTTGTATTGCTAAAACATGCAGTTTAATATAAACCCAAAACATGCACTGCAAAACAGTTTTTATTTGGTATTTTTGCCATGTTTTCCAGTTACTTGCAAGCAAAATGACAAGAAATTAAGTCTTGTTTTCTGAAAAATGCATCAAAATGAAGTGAGTTTTTGCCTTAAACAAGAACAAACATCTACCAAAGGAGTTAGAAAAACAAACTCAATTCAAAAATTCTGTTTTTCGAACCCCATTAGCAGATATTTTTTCGTTTCAAGTGCATGCAGTCACTTAATTTAGATTTTTTTTTCTTCCAGAAAATAGCGTTTGTTATCTGCCATTTTTCTTCTCAAGTAATTATATCTTGATTTAAAAATCTTTAGACATTTGCATTGCAAAACAAGACAAAAATACTGAAGAAGAACATCATTTTCAGCATGTTAGTGCATCATGTGAACATTTGATTATTACAGAATTCATATTGATCCATAACTGAACACCTGCACCTGTAAAGCGCATCGGTGTGTGTGTGTGTGTGTGTGTGTGTGGTCTCTTACCTGTCTCCTGCTCTGCTCTCCTCACAATGAGCTCCAGCCGCACTAACAGCATTTGAAGTGACTTAAGAAAGAGAACAGGAACAATCACTTTGTTCTCATTTTTTCAGATGAGTACCTTCGCAGAGAAGGAAGGAAGGGAGGGAGAGGAAGTCAACAAGCCTGTGCTTTCCTGCACAAAAATAAGGAAACACTAGATACACATCTCCATTCCTCTTCGAAACGCTGCGGAGGATCGAAGCGACCGCATTAACTCTGGAGATCAGAGCGAACATACGACCAGCCTCTGATTTCTCCATCACTGCACTGATTTAAGATGTAATGTTACGCGCAAACCACCCTGCCTGATGACCTTTGACCCCTAGCCATAATTCTACACGCAACTGTCCTATTTAAAAGTCACTGTGTTTTATTGAGGACAGCATCAGTGAAGAATGCATTTTAGCATGTTCTTCTATTGCAGTGAACAGATGATAATGTAGTAATTTCTACACAAATCAAACACACAATGAGTGCAAACTCGTATGGCAAAAAAAGCTATATTGTTTTTCTGATCAAAATATATTTAAAGTATATGGCTTGTTTAAATCTTCAAAGGCAAAAAAAAAACTAAACAAACAAAGTATATATACATACTTAAAGAGGCAAGAAAATACATTTTGGATAAATTCAAAATATGTAGTTTTTTAAATATATACTGTATATACTTTTTTAAATGTTTTTTTAACTATATATAAGTAAATATAAGTAACTAAACCTATAAAATAAATGTATGTAAATACAAATACATACTTAAACTCTATATACAGTATATATACATATATATATATATATATATAGTTGTTAAGGCCACTTAATATAAAGTGGGTCCAAGATAACATGTTGTTTCTAAAATGCCACTATAATGTATTTAATTTTAGAAATATAATTTTAGAATTATTTACTTTAATAAATAATAATAAATAAATCCACCCTCCGGGGCCTTACACCAAGCTCTCCTTGTTGCGTGATCCTTCCACCCCGCCACACTGGTGGAGAATACGGGCAAGTTAGTGGAAGGAACACCGACAAGCGATTTCCCGGGGTCTCACCTTTCTGTTTTTTCTTCCCCTCTGCTAGGCGGCTGCTCCTCCCCGACATGGACGAAATCCTCCAGCGGCTTACGGAGGTCAGCATCCGCCAGCAACAAATTACGGAACATCTTGCTGCCCGACAGGGTCAGACCGAGCAGGAGCTCGACGCACTGCACACGGCCACAGCACGACGCGTTCCGTTACCCGACCCCCAGGTACAAGTGACACAGCTCTTGCCCAAAATGACAGCTCATGATGATGTGGAAGCTTTTCTACAGATGTTTGAAAACACGGCAACCCAGGAGGGCTGGGGGAGGGAAGACTGGGCACGGCTGCTGGTGCCCCTTCTCACGGGTGAGGCGCAATGAGCCTACTTCGCCCTACCATCCGCGACGGCAGACAACTACAGTGAACTAAAAAAAGAAATCCTGGCCCGCCTGGGGCTGTCTTCGGTCTGTGCGGCCCAGTACTTCCACGACTGGGAGTACAAAACCCCTCCTCCCCGCCTGAGCCCAAGCTGCCGAATTGTTCCGCCTCGTTCAACATTGGTTATTGGATGGAGATCCCACAGTGGCCCAGGTAACGGAGCGCGTCGTTGTCGACCGGTTCCTCCGGGCTCTTCCGAGAACCCACCGCAAGGTGGTTGGAATGCGGAACCCCGCATTCATTGCCGAGCTCGTTGAGGCCATGGAGCTGGCGGATGCGGCCCAACACCGGGATGCGGGGGAGCGAGCACCGCCGTTTCCCCGGAGGGTGGTCCAGGAGCAACGCGCCCCGGAGGGCACCCCGCGACCAGTAGACAGGCCGGCGTCTCCCGCACCGAGGAATGAGCCCATGCCAACAGAGGTACCAACACCTCCCGTACGGACGTGGCTGGCAGGCTGTATCGTGCACCGTGACCTGCCCGTGGGGGCTCCAGAAGCGGAAGTAAAAATCAATGGCCGCCCGTTCCCAGCTCTACTGGACTCCGGCAGTGCGGTCAGCCTCGTACAATCCCACATCCTCGCACCCCGCGGGGAAACCAAAGCTTCCCTCCCGATCACGTGCGTGCACGGAGACACGCGATACGTACCGGCCCGGAGAGTGACTATCTCGGCTGGCCCTGGGACTTGGCCGGTGGAAGTGGGGGTAGTGAAGGATCTGCCGGTCCCTGTCCTTCTCGGGAGGGATTGGCCAGGGCTGGACCACCTGCTTGTCGCCGCCGTACAGCCTGTCAGCGCCAGAGGGAGCCGCCGTGGGAAGAGGCCGGCGAAAGGAGCCCCTCAGCGCCCCGTCTGGCTCGCCTCGGACAGAGAGAGATGGTGAGAGATGGTGAGTCCCCGCAACATCATTCTAACCTCTTCCTTGACCTATCTCAGCAGGTGACAGGAGGCGGGTCATTCGCCAAGGAACAGCGTGAGGACGACCGTCTAAAGCACTGCTGGACGTGCGCATGATAGAGGGAAAGGAGACACAACCGGGGCCCCATCCTCTCCCGCATTTCATCGTCCAAAATGGCCTGCTCTACTGTGCGGCGCGGTGAAGGGGGGAGGACAAGACCCTATTGGTGGTGCCGCGGACGAAGACGGAGACGGTGCTGGAGTTGGCACACTCGCTGGCCGGCCACCTTGGAGCGGCCAACACCACCCAACGGTTCCGTGTCCGCTTCCACTGGCCGGGACTGGAGGCCGAAGTTAAACGTTTTTGTCAGTCCCCCTAGCCCGCTGATTCCCTTACCCATCATCGAGGTGCCCTTTCGAGCACATCGGGATGGATATCGTGGGGCCGTTGCCTAAGTCTGCCCGGGGTCACGAACACATCCTGGTCATCATCGACTATGCCACCCAATACCCAGAAGCAGTGCCCCTTCGAAAAGCTACTGCCAAGGCCATCGCCCACAAGCTCTTCCTGCTCTGTAGCCGGGTGGGCATCCCCGCAGAGATACTGACCGACAAGGGGACCCCCTTCATGTCCCGGCTAATGGCGGACCTGTGCACTCTGCCCAAGGTGAAGCAACTGAGGACCTCCGTATACCACCCCCAAACTGACAGCCTCGTCGAACGATTCAACCAAACCCTCAAACAAATGCTGCGACGAGTGGTAGCCGAGGACAAACGAGACTGGGACCTCATGCTGCCATATGTCCTGTTCGGTATACGGGAGGTACCTCAGGCCTCAACCGGCTTCACCCCTTTCGAGCTGCTCTTCGGACGCCAGCCCCGGGGGCTGCTGGATGTGGCAAGAGAAGCGTGGGAGCAACAGCCCGCACCCCACCGCTCCGTGATCGAACATGTGAAAGAAATGAGGGAACGAATCGACCGGGTCATGCCGTTAGTCCGGGAGCACCTCAACAAGGCTCAGCAGGCGCAGCAGCGACATTACAACCGAGCCGCCCAGCCTTGAGAATTCCAGCCGGGAGACCCAGTGATGGTCCTTGTCCCCAATTCGGCCTGCAAGTTCCTGGCCAGCTGGCAAGGCCCGTATACCGTCACGGAGAAAATCGGTCCCGTTACGTACCGTGTCCGCCAGCCGGGACGGCGGAAGGCAGACCAGCTATATCACATTAACCTGTTCAAGAAATGGGTGAGGACAAGAGACCAGCTCGCCGCCCTCGCCACCGTGGAAATGGTGGTCGTGAACGTCAGCCCACAGCTGTCGGCAGCTCAGAAGGCCGAGCTGCAGCACCTGGTCGGCCAGTTCCCCGATGTGTTCTCCCCGATCCCCGGGCGGACCCAGGTCCTCCATCATGAGATCCACACATCACCAGGAACCAGCGTCAGGCAACGGCCCTACCGAGTCCCAGAGGCTCGTCGGCAGGCTATTGAGGAGGAAATCCAACAGATGCTGAAGTTAGGGGTGATTGAACCATCTAACAGCCCTTGGTCCAGCCCTATCGTCATGGTACCAAAACCCGATGGCACCCTCCGCTTCTGCAATGATTTCTGCGGCCTTAACGAAGTCTCGGAGTTCGACGGCTACCCAATGCCGCGGGTGGATGAGCTCCTGGATCGCCTGGGAAGGGCCCCCGGTACATGTCCACCCTTGACCTCACAAAATGGTACTGGCAGGTGCCCCTCACCGAAGCTGCCAAACCCAAAACAGCCTTCAGCACCCCAAGTGGATACTGGCAATACCGGACCCTTCCCTTTGGGAATCTTGCTGCGGCCCCTCCAGTCCTACGCAGTCCCGCGTATCTGGATTACGTGGTAATCCACTCCGAGCGTTGGGAAGACCACCTAGACCGTCTGCGGAGGGTGCTGATGGAGCTACACAGGGCTGGGCTCACCGCCAACCCCCGCAAATGTCACCTGGGCCTATTTGAAGCAAAGTACCTGGGCTTCCAGGTCGGACAGGGTCTCGTCAAGCCCCAGGAAAGGAAGGTGGAAGCTGTTCGGTCCGCCCCGAAACCCAGCACAAAGTCCCAGGTACGAGCCTTCTTGGGGTTGGCGGGGTACTATCGCTGTTTCATCCCTAACTTCTCCTCCTTAGCCGCCCCCCTGACAGACCTGACCAGGAAGGGGCAGCCA
>NW_015661912.1:109152-124028 GCF_001515625.1 Sinocyclocheilus rhinocerous | reverse complement strand
ACTCTTCCTGCTCTCCAGCCGAGTCGGCATCCCAGCGGAGATCCTGACCGATCAGGGGACCCCCTTCATGTCCCGGCTAATGGCGGACCTGTGCACTCTGCTCAAGGTGAAGCAACTGAGGACCTCCGTATACCACCCCCAAACTGACAGCCTCGTCGAACGATTCAACCAAACCCTCAAACAAATGCTGCGACGAGTGGTAGCCGAGGACAAACGAGACTGGGACCTCATGCTGCCATATGTCCTGTTCGGTATACGGGAGGTACCTCAGGCCTCGACCGGCTTCACCCCTTTCGAGCTGCTCTTCGGACGCCAGCCTGCTGGATGTGGCAAGCGAAGCGTGGGAGCAACAGCCCGCACCCCACCGCTCCGTGATCGAACATGTGAAAGAAATGAGGGAACGAATCGACCGGGTCATGCCGTTAGTCCGGGAGCACCTCACCAAGGCTCAGCAGGTGCAGCAGCGACATTACAACCGAGCCGCCCTCCAGCGCATGATGGACATCTTGCTGCGGCCCCACCAGTCCTACGCGGCCGCGTATCTGGATGACGTGGTAATCCACTCTGAGCGTTGGGAAGATCACCTAGGTCGTCTGAGGAGGGTGCTGATGGAGCTACGCAGGGCTGGGCTCACCGCCAACCCCCGCAAATGTCACCTGGGCCTGTTTGAAGCAAAGTACCTGGGCTTCCAGGTCGGACAGGGTCTCGTCAAGCCCCAGGAAAGGAAGGTGGAAGCTGTTCGGTCCGCCCCGAAACCCAGCACAAAGTCCCAGGTACGAGCCTTCTTGGGGTTGGCGGGGTACTATCGCTGTTTCATCCCTAACTTCTCCTCCTTAGCCGCCCCCCTGACAGACCTGACCAGGTCGCCGCCCTCGCCACCGTGGAGACGGTGGTCGTGGACGTCAACCCACAGCTGGCGGCAGCTCAGAAGGCCAAGCTGCAGCACCTGGTCGGCCAGTTCCCTACGGACCACACGCCCCTCCAGTGGATGGCCCGGGCCAAAGACATGAACGCCAGGGTGACGCGGTGGTTCCTTGCGCTCCAGGACTTCCACTTCCTAGTGCAACATCGGGCCGGAGTGGCCAACTCCAATGCTGAGTGGAGTTTGGTCAGCTTTTGCAGGTCTGTCGGGGGTCACTCCCCACCCACCCCTTGTGTCTCCCCTACTAACACCTGTTTTTTTGAGCACACCCAGGACAACGCTTAGGGGGGGTAGTGTGACGAGTGTGTGTGTGTGTGTGTGTTGGTTCCTGCTACATCTCCAAATGTCCTACAGGGGGCAAACCAGCTCTCAGTGACGCTCCGGTCCTCAGCAATCAGTCCAGCTCATGATGATTCATCATTAAACACTAAAGAATAAAAACATTTCATTAAGTTCATAATTATTCACAAAAGGGTTAAAAACTAAAACCTATTTGCCGAGGCAAACTTTCAAATTTTTAATAAATAAATAAACGATAATCTTTATTGAAAATAAAATGAATAAAAACTATATAGACACTAAAAAGACACAACAAAAATTATATGAAATGAAAATATTAATGAATATGCAAATATTTTATAATTTGAATATGCAAATATTAAATGAAAAAAATATCAACAAATTCAAAATATTAATAAAAAACTATAATAGTATATTAATGATACTAAAATAACACTGATTCACATCTTTTTTCTTTTCATAACACTAACAGATGCTAAATATTCCCTATTATGTCACAATGTAGAATTATAGGTCAAAGGTCATCAAAGGCCACATTGTGTCCTAATCTTGGCTATTATTCTAAAAGCATTAAAACATTTTCATTACTTGAAATAAATGTTAACTGAAATAAAATAAAATACAAAAAAAAAAAAAAAAACATTTTATTTCAGCTAGTTGCTAAGGCAACATTTCTCATATTTGTACTAAAGTAACTAAAACTGAAAAAAGTAAGGGTTGAAGGTCATCGTGACACATTGTGTCCTAACCAGGGTTAGTATCATTAACTAAAACCATTAAAAACATTTTTGTTACTTTTTCCAATTTTGAAATAAACGTTACCTGTAATACAATTAGTTAGTTGTACTAGTTGCCAAGGCAACATTTCTCATGTTTGTTCAAAGTTGAAGTATTAAATAACTAAAAGTGGAAAAAAGACAAAAAAAATTCTACAATTAAAAATTACTCAAATTAAAACAGAAAATATAAAAATAAAAACTAATTTCAAATATTAATAAAAACTATAATAGTAATACATTTACATTTAGTCATTTAGCAGACGCTTTTATCCAAAGCGACTTACAAATGAATAATAGAAACAAAAAAAGTGATAAAAACATAAAAAACAACAAAATTAAAATTAAAATTGAAAATATATAAAAGAATTCTAAATATAAAAAAATATATTTTCTCAATCTTTTTTTTTTTTTTTAATTATGTACTTTTATAGAGTTGCACATCTGACTAACAGATAGGGAATGTTCCCTAGTATGTCAGAATTAAAATTAATTTTTATAAAATATAAAAAAATATAAACTTCAGCTAATTGGCAAATAAAAACTATATAGATATATAAAAAAAAAATTATAAAAAAAAAAAAACTGGCAAAAACACCAAAACAATTAAATTAAAATGGAAAACATGAAAATAAAAACATTCCCAAAAAAATTCCGAATAATTAGGAGAGAATTCATCCGTTCACAGCACTAGCAGATAGTAAATAATAAACTATGTCACTATGTAGAAGTATAGGTAAGGGTCAAAGGTCATCAAGGTGGTTTAGACGTCACATGGCATCCTAAGCAGGGTTAATATCACTAACTAAACCCATTAAAAACCTTTTCATCGCTCAAAATAAAATGCACATGAACAGAAATAAAATATTTTTAAAACATCTATATTTTAAAGTCGACATCATAGTGGTTTTAAAAGATAAGCTGGATAAAGCACAATCTGTGAAAGGTGGTTTATGGTTGTATTGCTTGCACGGTGTTCTCTACATCAGTGTTTGTGTCGTGCCGCTCTGATAAAACACTGATAATCATTCAGCTCTGAAAGATGCAGTCCAGAGTACAAACCAACTAATGCTGAGCATGAGCTGACCATCGTCCGTGATGCTGCTAATGAGACACAGAGACGCTCACAAATCAGTCGCCCTGCTTATAAATCAAGCTTACGATGCATTTGTGCTGCTCTATATTTTCTCTGATGTGGCATGAAAGTTCGGTCCCGTGAAAAATCCCACAAGCCTGTTTTCTGCTCCATATCAAAGCCACTGAGAGACTCGTTTATGCTGCAGTTACGGATCATTTGCACGACGTTTGATGTGCCGACGCGGCCTCAGAAACACAGCTCTGTCCTTATAATAACACCGCGAAACCTGCGCTGTTTTTATCAGACTCATGACTGATTCCTGATCTGAAGACAGCACAGGCATTCATGCATGAGCTTGACATCATTTGCAATGAATCGTCCTGACTTTAACATCTGAGAAACATCCGGGACAGATATTTAGCAATAAAATTACAGCGGTTTCTTTTCGTGTAGCTATTAATATTCTGACATTAAAATCCTACAATTGTTCAAGTTGAGTGTGAAGATCAGGGTTATTATGGTTTAAACTAAAACTGAAAACATAAAAGAAAAAAAAAGGTGCTTGAAATAGAATAAATGTTACATGAAATAAAACAAGTCACATTTTGATTAATTTAACTTGAAACACTAAAATAATTGCAACTAAAACTGAAATTAAATAATGAACAAAACTAGAGATATGTTACAAAAAAACCTAACAAAACTGTAAAAAAAACACAACAAAAATAAATGTTAATTGCAATGAAATAATGAAATATCAGAAAGCAAACTTATTTTATTTTAACTAGTTGCCAATGCAACATTGTTTCACTTTTGATTAGTTTAACTAAGTACTCAAATTAAATAATTAATTAAATAATAATAATAAATGGTAACTGAATTAAAACAAATTATTTAAAAAAATTACATTTATTTCAAATAACACTTAACACTAAAATAATTACAACTAAAACTGAAATTAAAAAATGAACAAAACTACAGAGACATATTAAAAAAAAACTAACAAAACTGGGGAAAAAAAGAAAAAAAAGAATGTTAATTGCAATAAAATAAAGAAATATCAGAAAGTAAACTTATTTTATTTTAACTAGTTAAAGTTTAACTAGTTTAACTAGTAAATTTTAACTTTTGATTAGTTTAAGTACTAAATTTAAATAATTATATATATTTAAATATTTATTATAAATACTAATAATAAATTAAATAATAAATGTTAACTGAAATAAAATTACAACTTTAAACTTATTTTAAGTCTCATTTTTATTTAGTTAAACTTGAAGTACTAAAATAACTAAAACTAATAAATAAAAATGAAAAAAATATATATATATTTAATACTAAAATAAGTGATAAAACTTTCACAAATTAAGGTGAAAACAGAAAATATAAAAATAAAATCTAATTAAAAGAAAGAACAAAAGCTACAACAGTTACAACAGTAGTAGCAAAGTGATGATGTCATGGCGCTGAGGGCAAAGGTCAAAGGCCGTGATCTGATCAGACTGAACCCTCTATAGATCTGTACTCTTTTACCCCACATGACATTTAACCTGATTTCACAGTAACTGGCCAACCAGGACCATCAGGTCAGGTTAATAATTATTAATCTCTGTGTCTGACGATATAAAAGCGTCTTTCAAATGCTCTGGAGTTACTCAACATATTCACCGGTCACCATGTCGTTCAGTGGGAAATATCAGCTGGAGAGTCAAGAGGGATTCGTGGAGTTCATGAAGGCTGTCGGTGAGTCGAAATCTAACATCAATGCATGGATCTGATGAATACTGGATCTGAATGAACTGCTGATAAACTGACCAGTTACATGCATTGCACTGAGCGTTTCATGCATTGCATTGAGTGTTGCATGCATTGCACTGAGCGTTTCATGCATTGCACTGTTGCATGCATTGCATTGAGTGTTGCATGCATTGCACTGTTGCATGCATTGCAGAGTGTTGCATGCATTGCACTTAGTGTTTCATGCATTGCACTGAGTGTTGCATGCATTGCATTGAGTGTTTCATGCATTGCACTAAGCGTTTCATGCATTGCACTGAGCGTTTCATGCATTGCACTGAGCGTTTCATGCATTGCACTGTTGCATGCATTGCATTGAGTGTTGCATGCATTGCACTGTTGCATGCATTGCAGAGTGTTGCATGCATTGCACTTAGTGTTTCATGCATTGCATTGAGTGTTTCATGCATTGCACTGAGTGTTGCATGCATTGCACTGAGTGTTGCCTGCATTGCACTGTTGCATGCAGCATTGAGTGTTTCATGCATTGCACTGAGTGTTGCATGCATTGCATTGAGTGTTTCATGCATTGCACTGAGTGTTGCATGCATTGCATTGAGTGTTTCATGCATTGCACTGAGTGTTGCATGCATTGCACTGAGTGTTGCATGCATTGCACTGAGTGTTGCATGCATTGCACTGAGTGTTGCATGCATTGCACTGAGTGTTGCATGCATTGCATTGAGTGTTTCATGCATTGCATTGAGTGTTGCATGCATTGCACTGAGTGTTGCATGCATTGCATTGAGTGTTTCATGCATTGCATTGCTTATCACCTGATTATCGTTTCAGGTCTTCCTGATGATATGATTGAGAAAGGCAAAGAAATCAAGAGCGTGTCTGAGATCGAGCAGAACGGAGATCAGTTCAAAGTGACCGTCACCACCGGAGCCAAAGTCCTGACCAACAGCTTCACCATCGGACAGGAGGCTGAGATCGAAACCCTGACCGGAGAGAAAATCAAGGTGACGCTGCGCTCACGGACCTGCATGCAGGATTTGATGAGCGTTTGATTGCACTGATGATAATGATGCTGTCGTTTGTGTTTTAGGCTGTTGTGAATAAAGAGGGAAACAAGCTGAAGGTCATCCTGAACAAAATCACATCCGTCACAGAGCTGGTGGATGGAAACACACTGGTCAATGTGAGTGAGATCAGCGGTTATCATCAGCACACGTGAGGTTTTACTGAACCAAACTGATCTGACTGATGTTGTGTTTCAGACTCTGACTCTCGGCAGCCTCGTCTACAAGAGGATCAGCAAACGCCTGGCGTAAAAGCAGACCACACTCACCATAATCTGAGAAAAACAACAATATGAAGGGATTTTTTTATTAAAGATTTCTAAAAATCAGATGTGTGTATTTATTTGCATTATTTGAAAGAGAAGGTTTGTGCTGTGCATGTCTTCAGCTAAAACTGAGACCATAAAAAGTTTGAAATAAAAATTTAATGAAATAAAATAAAAGTTTTCAGATAGATTTTTGTTTAGTTTGACTATAAACTAAATAAACTAATACATTTAATAAATACTATAAAGACATATTGGATTTAAAAATAAAAACTAATAAAAATGGCAAGAAAATGGCTAAACCCTTAAAATTAATGTGAAAACAGGAAATAAATAATTACATCTAATTCAAAATATTATAAGGGCAACATTTTTGATTCTTGTTTAGTTTAACTCAAAGTACAAAAAACTAAGTAAACTAAAATGAATAAATGCAATTTAATAAATGCTATTTAAAAAGAACAAAAACTAATAAAACTGACAAAAACTTTCTAAAACTTTAAAAATAAAATAAAAATAAGATCAATAATTAAAATCTAAAATATTACAAGGGCAACATTTCTGATTTTTGTTTAGTTTAATCTGAAGTGCTAAAATAACTGAAATTAAATAAACTAAAACTAATAAATAAAATGTAATAAATACTATATAAACATATTTAAAAATAACAAAAACGAATAAAAATGACAAAAACACACAACAAAATTACTAAAACTTTAACTAAATTTAAAATGAAAACAAGATCAATAATTAAAATCTAAAATATTACAAGGGCAACATTTCAGATTTTTGTTTAGTTTAATTTGAAGTACTAAAATAACTAAAACTAAATAAACTAATAAATAAAATGTAATAAAGACTATATAAACCTATTTAAAAATGACAAAAACACAACAACAAAATTACTAAAACTTTAACTAAATTTAAAGTAAAATCAGAAAATATAAAATTTAAATCTAATTGAAAATATTAAACTAAACTAAAGTAACACTGGTGCTCCTGAGAGGGAAACAACACAACGAGGATCTCTTTAATGTCGCAGTTGTTTCTCCTTACAGTGAGTGAAAATTTATACTTTTCCAATAATTTCCTCATCTTGCACACATATGAAGGTGTTTTTAAGCATGCATGACTGAATGAAGCTCTCTCTCTCATGCATGCATGCACACACACACTCACAGGTATCCCTCCACCATCTTGCACACATATAAAAGTGTTTTTAAGCATGCATGACTGAATGAAGCTCTCTCTCTCATGCATGCACACACACACACTCACAAGTATCCCTCTACCATCTTGCACACATATAAAAGTGTTTTTAAGCATGCATGACTGAATGAAGCTCTCTCTCTCATGCATGCATGCACACACACTCACATGTATCCCTCCGCCATCTTGCGCACATATAAAGGTGTTTTTAAGCATGCATAACTGAATGAAGCTCTCTCTCTCTCATGCATGCATGCACACACACACACACACTCACAAGTATCCCTCTACCATCTTGCACACATATAAAGGTGTTTTTAAGCATGCATAACTGAATGAAGCTCTCTCTCTCTCATGCATGCATGCACACACACACACACACTCACAAGTATCCCTCTACCATCTTGCACACATATAAAGGTGTTTTTAAGCATGCATGACTGAATGAAGCTCTCTCTCTCTCATGCATGCATGCACACACACACACACACTCACAAGTATCCCTCTACCATCTTGCACACATATAAAGGTGTTTTTAAGCATGCATGACTGAAAGAAGCTCTCTCTCTCATGCATGCATGCACACACACACACACTCACAGGTATCCCTCCACCATCTTGCGCACATATAAAGGTGTTTTTAAACATGCATGACTGAACGAAGCTCTCTCTCTCTCATGCATGCATGCACACACACACTCACAGGTATCCCTCCACCATCTTGCACACATATAAAGGTGTTTTTAAGCATGCATGACTGAAAGAAGCTCTCTCTCTCATGCATGCATGCACACACACACTCACAGGTATCCCTCCACCATCTTGCACACATATAAAGGTGTTTTTAAGCATGCATGACTGAAAGAAGCTCTCTCTCTCATGCATGCATGCACACACACACACTCACAGGTATCCCTCCATCATCTTGCACGCGTACGTCGCCGCCTCCTCGAAGAACTGCAGGTAGGACAGCACCTCGCTGAGCGTGCACCACATGCGCAGCTGATAGATGTGTGAGTCGGCCAGAACGTTCTCCTGCTTCTCCACACACTCGCGGCAGATCTTCACCACCTGCACAAACGCTCACGTCAAACATCTGCGCTTTCGTCTTTAGGCTGGCCTCTATCAAACTCATCAATACCTCGTTGTAATCGGCTTCTATCCGGGCCTTTTCCATCTTTTCCAGCATCGTCCGGCTATATTCTGTGATTTCTTTCACCTGCTCTTCTGGCACCTTCAGAGCTGAAAATAATCTAACATTAAACCTGATACTTGTGCAAACAAACTCTTTTGAAAGCTGGTCTTTTTAAAAAGTAGTTAGACTACAAGTTACTTAATAAAAGTATATTTAATTACATTAAACTAAAGGGGAAAATATCTACTTTAAACAAACATCAGATTAATATTTTTGCCATTAGTGTTGCAGAAAACAATGAGAATCTCAATTATGTTGTTTATTATAAAAAGTGCATTATAAATTTTTTTATCACTGATTTATTCACATTATCTAAGAAAATCATACATTTTGCATTAAGAAAATCATAAAATTATTAAAATAAAATAAAATAAAACGTGTTGTTTATAAACTGTTTTATACATAATGGCTTATTGAAATACAGCACAAAAAATTAAAATAACTTTGATAAATCATTCATTATCATCTCAATTATGTTGAGGTAATTGCATCATTAAATTAAGATAAATTTACAATAAATGCAATAATAAAACTAAACAACTCTAATTGATGTAACTTGGTCAAAAACATTAGATAAACCACAGTATTAACTATATATTTTATAAATATGATATATTTTTAGATAATATAAAAAAATATATTAAACTCATCTGAAAAAATATTTTCAGAACTATATATTTTTGTATAAATTAATACAGTGAAATTAACTGGTTAATTGATTCTCTGAGTCATTCAGACTTCCCAATTCTTAACAGTAATTTAATAAATTATATAAAATTAAAAATTTAAATTAATACATTAATTTAATACAAATACACAACACCCTAATTTATATAACTGAATGCACAGCAGCGTTTAATTAATTATAATTTGAATGAAAAATAAACTGGTTTATTAAAATGTAATAAATCATATAAATATTAATACATTTAATTAATGATTCTCTGAGTCATTCAGACTTCCCAATTCTTAACAGTAATTTAATAAATTATATAAAATTAAAAATTAAAATTAATACATTCATTTAATACAAATACACAACACCCTAATTTATATAACTGAATGCACAGCAGCGTTTAATAAATTATTTGATAGAAAAAAGTGAAAAATAAACTGGTTTATTAAAATGTAATAAATCATATAAATATTAATACATTTAATTAATAAAATAACACCCTAATTCATATAACTGAAGAGCAGCGTTTAACTATTACTACAGGAGTTTTGTCTCAGTTTTCAGTGCATCTTTCTGAATGGAATACAAACTATGATCTCTACAAACACACACAGATGATGAAAAGGCCTGTTCTCTCATGTCTCAGTATAATGACTCGAGCCGGAGTCTCTGCTCCTTATCTAGAGGACTCACTGACTGAAGGACTGCTATATTTAACAGCTCTAATCTCTCCAGAGCAAAGACAGACGTGTGAGCGCTGGAAACACACTCATATCTCAACATTTCATTCATGTGTACCTCTGCACACGGCACTTATTAACCTTCACACCATCCCAAATCCATTTGACATTTAGCAGCGTGTCTGCTTTCATAGGACTTTTATTTTGTACTTTTTATGGCTTGTCACTGTCAGCTTTCTCTGTAATGAAAAGAGCAGCAAGAACAGCTTCTTGTTGTGTTTTACAGACATCGTGCGGGTTTGGCGAGTAAATGACAGAATGATGATTTTGAACTATGCCTTTAAATCCAATGCAGTGCTGTGAATTTTGCAGTATTTCTGTGCACCACAAAATAAAAATATTTAAAAAAACAGCGACTTTTTAATCTTAGAATTCCGAGTTTATATCTCACAATCACAAAAAGTTATAAATAATTCTGAGTTTACATCTCGCAAATCTGTTATTTATGTTTAGATATTAGTTATGTTTAGATATTCATGCTGGAAAACAAGACAAAAATATTTTGCAATGTATATAATGTAATCAATAATAAAAAATAATTTAAAAAATATTATTATAATTTAAATATAATTTAAAAATATAATTAAATATAAAAATAAAATAAAATACAATTAAAATAAATAAATAAAGATTTATATTTTAAAAAATGAAGGAAAAAAAACCTCTTCTGAGAAATAAAAGTCAGAATTGTAAGATGTAATGATGTCCTTTTCATTCAAGTTGGAAAAATCTTTATCCTTTTTATTATTTTTATATTGTTTTATTATTAAAAATATTATTATATGTTTAATATTATATTATAATATTATATAACATCACTTATTTATGCATGGAATCTTATAAAATAATTGATTTTGCATAAAGTAAATCATGAAATATGAGTGATTAACGTTCCATTTCCTGTCTATAAACGTATTTCTTGCCAAAACTAAAAATAAAACCATTAAAAAAAAATGTGTGACTTGTGAAAGCAACAAAGTAACTGTTACTGAAGTAAAATTAAAAAACTTGATTTTATTTTATTTCATCTACTTGCCATTGACGTTTCTCTTTTTTTTTTTTTTTGGTTTAGTTTAAGTTGAAGTACTAACATAACTAAAACTGAAATAAAAATCAATCAAATATAAAATATATATTTTTTAAAAATTGTTTTTTTTTAAATATAATTAAAAAACAAAACTAATAAAAATGACAAAAACACAACAAAATTACTAAAAAAAATTAACAAAAAATTATGACTTTTTATCTTAGAATTGCCCGCTTATATCTCACAATCGCAAAAAGTTACTACTAATTAATAAAACTTTTTCGCAGTTTTTTCTCTGAATTCTGAGTTTACGTCTCTTCTGAGGAAAAATAGCGAGATTTAGACTCAGAATTCAAGAAAAAAGTCAGAACTGCACATGTATAATTCGTAATTGCGATATAAACTTGCAGTTCTGAGAACAAAGTCAGAATTGTGAGATAAAGTCACAATTACTTTTGTTTTATACTTGTATTGCACGGCAGAAATAAGCTTCAGATGTGCTATTTTAGGCCAGTAGACATTTTTGAGTGACTGAATTCACCTTCTCTCCCTCCAGCACGGCTCCGGACACCTTCAGCTCGTCTTTGTTTTGTTAGTGCAGTGTTCGCAGGCGCAGTCGAAGAAATACTGCTGCTTCAGCAAACGCCTGCGATCTTCAGACAGGTTCAGATAGTCCACGTACGACACGGTCACTTCTTCTCCAGGGCTGATCTTTCCCAGCGCTCGCAGCTCAATTCTGCGACACAGACGGACTCAGTGGGCTTAAAATGAGATTAGAAACCAAACAGATAACTAGTCTACTAGTCCTTCAGCGGATCTCACAACCAGTTCCTGCACCAACAATATTTTGCAATGTATATAATGTAATCAGTAATAAAAAATAAGATTAAAATAAATTAATTAATTAGTTTATATAATAATTAATTAAAAAATTTTTAATTAGATTCAAATAAATAAATAAAGACATCCAACAGTACAGTACAACTTGATTTAAGAATGTTATTTCAACTGAAAAACAAGACAGAAATACTGAGAAAGAACCTTATTTTTTGCCGTGTTTATGCATGCTTAATGAATGAGACCCAATGCCACACACAGACAAAGCTGACAAATGTTGTTTTTTAGACGAGTGCAGGAAGTCGTAAACTCACATATATTTGCATATTAAAGGGTAATTAGTTGTGGCATCTGTCAAGACAGAGATGTGCTGGAAGAGTCTGCTATTAGGTGTGAAAGAGATTAGAAGAGACGACAAATGGACCAACCACCCATCATTACAGGGATATTTCAGACAGAAATCAAACTCTGTCATCATTATATATGTGCTCTAATGTCCAAACCCTGTATGACCCGAGCTACAAACATGAGCACGAGTAAATGATGACAGAATGCTCAATAGGATAGGCCTACAGTATACGCTAGTGTTCAAAAGTTTGAGAAGTCTCTTCTGCTCACCGAGGCTGCATTTATTTGAAAAATACAGTAGAAATTGTGAAATATTATTAGAATTTCAAACAGCTTTCATCAAAGAGACTCAATATTTTTTTAGATATAATATATATTATTATTATTACTATATATTATAAGAAAACTAGATTAGCAAGCAAGATAGAGAAGATGAGAAACCAGTTTGTTATCAACATTATCAGTGTTTAATATTTTTATATTATCTGCTTTAAATAAATATTTGCATTTATTTCATTTCAGGATACTTTGATGAACAGAAAGTTCAAAAGAAGAGCATAGAAATCTTTTGTAACATTATAATAGTCACTTTACATCACTTTAGTAAATTATAATTATAATATTTTCGATATTTTTAATATCTTTTGTACACTGAAAAAAAATGATTAATTGAAGTTACTATTTTTTTTCTTAAGTAAGTGGTTGCAATCAATTTATTTTAGCTACATTTAAATAAAAATTGTTTATTTAAATGTAGCTAAAATAAATTGATTGCAACCACTTACCTTAAAAAATTGAGTATCATTTTTTTCAGTGTATATTGCAATCTTTTTTAACATTATGTCTTTGCTGTCACTTTTGATCAATTTAATGCATCCGTGTTGAGCAAAAATATTAATATCATTTAAAATAAAAAATGACTGACCCCAAACTTTTGAATACTAGTGTATCTGACATGAATGATTTATAAAAGCAATAAGCCCCGTGAAGCCGTGGTTTACAGTGAATTTATAACAGATAAGAGGCGTTGTTAGCTTAGCTGTTATAAATTCACTGTAAACCACGGCTTCACGGGGCTTATTGCTTTTATAAAACGGTTATTACATATACGTAGTAAGGTTTCACAAAATAAAACAGAGCAAATAAAGTGTAATGATATTAATAAAAACAGTATTCTTCCACCAAACAATGTAGCTCCTCAGAAACAGTTGTGGTTGCTACAAAGTGGTTGCCGAGCAACACACAAACGTAAACAAAGGTGTATGTTACTTTGTAGAGTCATTTACAACAGCTTCGAACGCGGCTCAGCCAATCAGAATCAAGCACCGGAACTCTCCGCTTTATAATGATACAATTGTAGCAGAAGTCATTCTCTGTGCTCTCTTTCAGTTGCATCCTGCTGACCGAGAAGCTCTTTTCTGCACATCAGGAGTTGAATGTGACAATTCACAAACATGATTAGACAAAAATGCATGTACATACCAAACTCTAATGATCTCTGTAGGCCTATGGGTGCACACAGGCCACAGTATTTCGGTTAATGCATGCTTTTCACGGAAAGCCTGAATCACATGAGCCTTCCCGACTCTCAGTTCCTCTGCCATCTTCTCTCTGATTCCTCTCCCACCCACCATACTTTCACCTGTCTGCTCTCACGCTCCTCCAGAGGATGTGAAGACTGGGGTTTCTCGACTTACTTGCCGTTGTTGAGGACGACGGTGCAGTTGGGCCAGCAGTCGTGATTGACCAGACACAGGTTCGGGAACAAGCCGACGCCGACGGCCTGCAGCCCTCGCTGATCGCTCACCATAAACCCGTTACAGTTGATCTGACACACATAGAAGAAGAGTTACAGAGTTACATCTGAATTTGAAAAATTGAAACACGGTTTTATTTTATCTTTGTTAAAGGCGTCATGAACTGCCTTTGTTTTTTTATTTTGAACAGCTCTCTGAGGTCCACTAATAATGATTTTACATCAAAAACTTCATAATTTAGAAGTACTAAGTTGCAACATCAGAACACTCTGCTTGAATAGAGTGTTATTATCTGCTAATGTGGTAAGAATAATAACCTTAATTCAAAGGCTAAACAAGATTATTTTTCTTACCCCATTGGCAGATATTTTTGCTTGTTTTAAGCAAAAACTAACAAACTTTTGATTATATTTTTAGAAAACAAGACTTAATATCTTAAATCATTTTACTTGTATCTTGATTCAAGAATGTTTAGATATGTATACCAGAAAACAAGACAAAAACACTAAGCAAGAGAATCATTTTTTGCGGTGTAATCTGTGATAATGTGAGAAATGTCTGAATAAATCTGTATTTCATGCATCATTTCTGCATGATATTCAACGAGTGAATTTGTTGTGCATTCTCACCGTGTGTGCTGCACTTGGAAAAAACTTTATTTAATGACGGTTTCGCACGTTTTTAATAAAGAGAATGTTATCTGAATCATGTTTAAACAAAACCAAGAACTGTACGTTCACACACCACTCCGAGCATTTTGGAGACGCTGTCCACTGTGTGTGGTTTGCTGGAACGAGGCCAGTAGTCTAGGAAGTTGTGTATGTCGACTTTGAAGTCCTTGAGGTCGTCTTCGGAGATGTCGTAGATGTGGTCCTCCAGCTCCTCCAGCGCGGCCAGCTGCGTGTCGGAGACCACGCTTCCCT
>NW_015661912.1:86171-108996 GCF_001515625.1 Sinocyclocheilus rhinocerous | reverse complement strand
AATAATCTTAATTCAAAGGCTAAACAAGATTATTTTTCTTGCCACATTGGCAGATATTTTTGCTCGTTTTAAGCAAAAACTAACAAAATTTTGATATTTTTTTTAAGAAAACAAGACTTAATATCTTAAGTCATTTTGCTTCTCGAGTAAATATACCTCAAAACATGTTCTGAAAAATGCATGAAAATTAAGCAAATTTATGCATAAAACAAGAAAAATATCTCCCAGATATTTTTTCTAGTTTATGCATAAATTTGCTTAATTTTGATACATTTTTAAGTATTTTTATGCCTTTATTTAAAAATGTTTTAGATATTTATACTGGAAAACAAGACAGAAATATTTTGCAATGTATATAATGTAATCAGTAATAAAAAATAAGATTAAAATAAATTAATTAATTAGTTTATATAATAATTAATTAAAAAATTTTTAATTAGATTCAAATAAATAAATAAAGACATCCAACAGTACAGTACAACTTGATTTAAGAATGTTATTTCAACTGAAAAACAAGACAGAAATACTGAGAAAGAACCTTATTTTTTGCCGTGTTTATGCATGCTTAATGAATGAGACCCAATGCCACACACAGACAAAGCTGACAAATGTTGTTTTTTAGACGAGTGCAGGAAGTCGTAAACTCACATATATTTGCATATTAAAGGGTAATTAGTTGTGGCATCTGTCAAGACAGAGATGTGCTGGAAGAGTCTGCTATTAGGTGTGAAAGAGATTAGAAGAGACGACAAATGGACCAACCACCCATCATTACAGGGATATTTCAGACAGAAATCAAACTCTGTCATCATTATATATGTGCTCTAATGTCCAAACCCTGTATGACCCGAGCTACAAACATGAGCACGAGTAAATGATGACAGAATGCTCAATAGGATAGGCCTAAAGTATACGCTAGTGTTCAAAAGTTTGAGAAGTCTCTTCTGCTCACCGAGGCTGCATTTATTTGAAAAATACAGTAGAAATTGTGAAATATTATTAGAATTTCAAACAGCTGTGTTTTATGTGAATATGTGTTAAACTGTAATTTATTTCTGTGATGTGCAGCTGTATTTTCAGCATCATTACTCCAGTCTTCAGTGTCACATGATCTTCAGAAATCAGTATAATATTCTGATGACCACATTTACATTTATGCATTTTATCCAAAGCAACTAAAGCAATTCATCAAAGAGACATCAATATTTTTTAGATATAATATATATTATTATTATTACTATATATTATAAGAAAACTAGATTAGCAAGCAAGATAGAGAAGATGAGAAACCAGTTTGTTTTCAACATTATCAGTGTTTAATATTTTTATATTATCTGCTTTAAATAAATATTTGCATTTATTTCATTTCAGGATACTTTGATGAACAGAAAGTTCAAAAGAAGAGCATAGAAATCTTTTGTAACATTATAATAGTCACTTTACATCACTTTAGTAAATTATAATTATAATATTTTCGATATTTTTAATATCTTTTGTACACTGAAAAAAAATGATTAATTGAAGTTACTATTTTTTTTCTTAAGTAAGTGGTTGCAATCAATTTATTTTAGCTACATTTAAATAAAAATTGTTTATTTAAATGTAGCTAAAATAAATTGATTGCAACCACTTACCTTAAAAAATTGAGTATCATTTTTTTCAGTGTATATTGCAATCTTTTTTAACATTATGTCTTTGCTGTCACTTTTGATCAATTTAATGCATCCGTGTTGAGCAAAAATATTAATATCATTTAAAATAAAAAATGACTGACCCCAAACTTTTGAATACTAGTGTATCTGACATGAATGATTTATAAAAGCAAGCCATCTTCTCTCTGATTCCTCTCCCACCCACCATACTTTCACCTGTCTGCTCTCACGCTCCTCCAGAGGATGTGAAGACTGGGGTTTCTCTCCGTCCTGGCCGCTGTTGAGGATGACGGTGCAGTTGGGCCAGCAGTCGTGATTGACCAGACACAGGTTCGGGAACAAAACGACGCCGACGGCCTGCAGCCCTCGCTGATCGCTCACCATAAACCCGTTACAGTTGATCTGTCACAAGAAGAGTCACAACACATCACCTGCACATCTCAGCATCTAACATGACGACTGTAAGTGCACGCACCACTCCGAGGATGTGGGAGACGCTGTCCACTGTGTGTGGTTTGCTGGACCGAGGCCAGTAGTCTAGGAAGTTGTGTATGTCGACTTTGAAGTCCTTGAGGTCGTCTCCGGAGATGTCGTAGATGTGGTCCTCCAGCTCCTCCAGCGCGGTCAGCTGTGTGTCAGAAACCGCCCTTCCTTGCTTATCCAGACGCCACAAGATGCGAGCGGCGAGACTAACACACACAACATCAGATTTACACATCATTTGAGCGTGAATGCTGCATACGTGCAGACGGTGAATCTCGGCTGTGAAGGAAACATGAGCAACGTCTAAACATGACATAAAATAAAACAGACTCGCTGAGCTGAAAACACCAGCATAAATGCACAAATATTTTGTTTTCCAGTACAAACGTCCTTAAATCGAGATATATTTACTTGAGAAGCTAAATGAGTTTATGATTAAATGTGACCCTGGAGCACAAAAGCAGTGTTAAGTCGCTGGGGTATATTTGTAGCAATAGCCAACAATACATTGCATGGGTCAAAATTACAGATTTTTCTTTTATGCCAAAAATCATTAGGATATTAAGATCAAGTTCCATGAAGATATTTTGTAAATTTAAAGATCATGTTCCATGAAGATATTTTGTAAATTTCCTACCGTAAATATATCAAAACTTAATTTTTGATTAGTAATATGCATTGCTAAGAACTTCATTTGAACAACTTTAAAGATGATTTTCTCAATATTTTGATTTTTTTGCACCCTCCGATTCCAGATTTTCAAATATTTGTATCTCAGCCAAATATTGTCCTATCCTAACAAACCATACATCAATGGAAAGCTATTTATTCAGCTTTCAGATGATGTATACATCTCAATTTCAAAAAAGTGACCTTTATGACTGGTTTTGTGGTCCAGGGTCACAAATGGGGTCAAAAAAGTAATTGTTTTCCCTTTGAATTAAGATTATTTGTCTTGTTTGAAATCACTTAATTCTGAAGATTGTTTCATAGGACAAGACTTAATATGACAGTATTTTGCTTCAAGTAAATGCATCTTGATTTAACCCTTCTGCTGCTGAAAATCCCAGTCAAAAATGGATAAATCTCTCATCATGCTGTATTATTATCTGATAATGGACTGAATCTATTAATCAACTTGTTTTCTTTCAATCAGCACAGGTTTTGTGTTTCTTATTAGAGCTGATTGAGCTCATGCACCTCAGTTTTTGAGTGAAAAAGTATTATTTGTGAATATTTTCGGCGCATGAGCACAGATCAATGAGGCCTGCGATCAATCAGCTCTAATAAGAAACACAAAACCTGTGCTAAATGAAAGAAAACAAGGTTGAATCCAAGATTTGATCAAACTATAGCCGAATGAGAGATTTGCAAGCGATTTTTTTGTAGCCCGGTCATTTTTAAGTACAAAAGTTATCAAAAATTGTTTGTGCAGTTGTTTTCTACCATGTGTAGGCAAAGTTTTTGTCAAATATGATTATTACGAGAATTTCGAGAAAAATAAAATCCGGGTCAAAATGACCCGAACACATGGAAGCCTGTTTCTGGCACAGAATAAACAAATAAAAAGGTATCTGCGACTATTTATCTCACAATCCTGACTTTTTTCTGGCCTCACTGATCTGAGCTTATGCACCTTTGTGAGTTTTTGAATGAAAAAAGAATTAACTGTTGACAATTCACTCAATATTCACTCAAAAACTGAGCGAAATGAAGCCTACGTTTAATCAAATGACCAAGAAAACCACAAGTGTATCAAGATGGGGGGACAAAAATTGCAAAAAATAACAATAATACAATTTTTTTTTTAAAGTTGTTCTACCTTGTGTGAGCAAAGTCTGTAAGTTTTAATCCAATGCACAACATTTTAATGTGTATTTTAATGGAAAATGACAAAAAATACATTTTTGCATTTTGGCCGCCATGCTTTTAGACATTGATAGCATGCATTAAAAGCACGAGCTCACGAAGTGTTTAGGATCATACCGGACGTTTTCATTGGGCACTTTGCCGTAGCTCTTGACAGCAGCACACTCCTGCTTGTGCTCTGACATGTTTTATCACAGTACTGCACAAACCTGCACTGACCGCAGCGCTGCAGCTTCTGCTGCCGCCGGAAACAGCTGTGACAGATGCTGGCGGCGTGACTGGATCAAGGCAAGGCAAGGCAAGGCAAGTTTATTTGTATAGCACATTTCATACACAATGGTAATTCAAAGTGCTTTACATAAAAGAAAAAAAAAAAAAAAAAGAAAAAACAGATACAGTAATGTTTTATTAGGTCATTCTTCACGGCGAGCAATTAAGATTCTTCACTTCTCATCCTGAGTTGCTTGAATCTAATCTTGATTTTACGGGCTGTTTTTAGACGAGTTTGAGTAACACAAATGATCTTAAAGTTATATATAGATCATCAGCAGCCACAGAGCACATGACACGACCGACCCCTGATCATTTAAAGAGCAATGCTAATCAGCGTTATTGAAATATCACTGATGTACAATAGTAATGTTTTGAATTTGAAGCTGGTGAGGGATTTATTTTAAAACAATTTTCACTTAGAAATCGCGTGTACATTTCACAAGTAAAGAAACACAATGATTTAAATACGGAGTTTTTAAGTATAAAAACTAAAATACGCACCCATTCCAATAATTCATACAAAAAAAATCTATTTTTACTGTGTAGTTTTAATTTTTAATTTTTCCATTCTCAAATTAATTTTAGTTAAAGTTTTAGTAATTTAAAAAAAAAAAAAAAATTTTTTAAATGTTTTTATGAAATATTTACATACAGTTCAGTTTTAGGTCTATGGACCTACTCTAGTTCTTAAAGCTAATTTAAGCAAAAATTAGAAATTTTGCCTTGGCAACTAGCTGAAATAAAATAAGTTTAAGTATTTTTTATATTTTATTTTGATTTATAACATTTACTTGATTACAATTAATGAATTTTGTTTTGTTAAATTTTTTTTTTTTTTAGTATTTTTCATATTTTATTTCAGTTATTTCAAGTAAAAGAAATCTTTATTTTCATGGTTTTAGTTTTTTTTTTTAGTTTTTTAAATTTAATTTCAGTTATTTCAAGTAACATTTATGATTTTAGTTTAATGATATTATGATCGTAATACAGCTTCACCTCTTTCACTTTAATTTCTCACACATTGTAATAATTGCACCTCAATCACATCAGAATATTTCATCTTCATATCTGAAGTCTGTTGTGTTCTATATTTTGCGTTGCTCTGGAACAGGGTTATCGCGGTCAACTAAAACTAAAACCGTAAAAACAATGTTCACTTCTTAAAACGAATACATAAAAGTTAACAGAAATACAAGGCAATATTTCTCATTTTATTTTACTCGTTATGTACCCGAATAACTAAAACTGAAAACAAAAAATATATACACATACTAAAAAACAACAAAAAATAAAAACTGACAAAAACACAAAACAAAATGACTAAAGTCACAATACATTGATCGAACGCTACTGTAACGTTACAGTTTGAGCAGCATTTTTATATTTGTGTCCCTGCAGCACAAAAGCAGTCTTAAGTCGCTGGGGTATATTTGTAGCAATAGCCAACAATACATTGTATGGGTCACAATTATCCATTTTTCTTTTTTGCCACAAATCATTAGGATATTAAGCAAAGATCATGTTCCATGAAGATATTTTGTAAATGTCCTACCGTAAATATATCAAAACTTAATTTTTGATTAGTAATATGCATTGCTAAGAACTTCATTTGAACAACTTTAAAGATGATTTTCTCAATATTTAGATTTTTTTGCACCCTCAGATTCCAGATTTTCAAATAGTTGTATTTCAGCCAAATATTGTCCAAATATACAAACCATACATCAATGGAAAGCTTATTTATTCAGATAATGCATAAATCTCAATTTCAAAAAATTGACCCTTATGACTGGTTTTGTGCTCCAGGGTCACATATATTCCATCATTGCTCTGATTTACTAAACCTGGCGTTCCTCCTTCATCATGTTTCGCTGAACTCTTACCTCTCAAACACAACCGAAGCAAAAGGGGGTTCAGCGAACAGAACGTCTCCGGCCCAGACCTCTCTGGTGGCCCGCAGACCCCTGCCTTTCCCCGGAGACTCAAACACTTCCACAAACTCCATGTCTGCCGTCTTCACCGATGCCGACGAGCTTCTGCATGGCAGCTGGGATTCACCAGCTCCTACTAAAATAGCCGAAGCCTCCAGCTGTACTATGTGGGGGTTCACAGGGGGGTTCGAGGTGTAGACGGGATGCGTCTCAGTCGAACCCTGAGCTTTGAGAAGAGAGCAGAAAGCATTGCATGCAACAGTGACAGCTGGATGCGATTTAACACTCTTTTAACATTTGCACGCTTTTCATATGCATGCACGTTTGACCTCACCGTAAGAGCCTCGTTTGGGATCCCGCAGGATATTTTTGTCCCTCAGTTGGAGCCACCAGTCAAGAGAGGAGAAGAGACCGCTGGATGGCCTTCGGACACAAATCCACAACAATGCTAAAGAATAAAACTGTGAAAAAGCACTTAAGCACTCAATTAATTCACTAACATTGTGATGAATAACTGACTTTACGATCTGATCTGAGCCTAATTTACACAACCAGTCAAACGCTTGGACACATCTACTCAGTGATGACTAATAACAGAATATACTAATAGTGATGAAACTCGGAAAAAGCACAAATGGAAGTTTTAGGAATCATGTCGCGATCATGTGACACAGAGAAAAACTCTTATATTTGAGCTTTTTTGATGAGTGCTCATTAAAACTAAACTTAAAACAAGTCCAGTTAAAACAAAAAATATATATATTTTAAAAAATGTACTGCAATAAAATAAAATATTTTTAAAAAACTTGCCAAGGCAACATTTCTCATTTTCATTTAGTTTAAATTTAATTACTAAAGCTAAAATATAAATTTATTAAAACTAGTAATTTTACAAAAATTTAAAAACTTTAAATAAAAATGGAAAAATAAAAACTAACTCAAAATATTAATATCAATGATACTAAATTAACATATATTCATCAACCAGCATCATTGCAAACACACACACACACACACTGCTTGGCCAAAAAGTCATCGCCGTTTGGATTTAAGCAAGCAAATACTTCATTATTTAAGAGTTCAGGATTGGATCATTATCGCAGTGATTAATGTGTTTCTGGCATGTTCGGCAACAATTCTTTCAACCCTAACTGATCCAGTGTATTGCTTTTTATTCCTCAAACAACCATACAATATCAATGCAATATCAATGTCAAGATTCATCGGGTTCAATTGTGACCGGTGGAATAATGTGTGTACTGAATTAACATATTTCTGCAGTCATAAAATTTTTTATATATCTTAGCCCAGCTATTTTAAACTGTTTGATCACATTCTAGGGTTATTGTTATTATGCATAAAAAAAACTTCATGCAACATTGATAGGAACAAAAAAATTCAACCATCAGCGCATTTCAAAATTGTTACTTTTTTGTCAAATATAACATCAAATTTGTATTATTAGTGCTACCAGTATTACAACATCAATATTGTAAATTTTTTGTAACATTAGAATTTTTAATTTAGTGCAATATTTTGTCATTGCAACATTTTACTGTAATTTTCACTGGATTAACTGGATTTATATGTAAACCTAAGTTCACTGTTATCCCACCGCTCACTATTGTGACTCATTCTATGACCACACTCAACAAAACTGAATATATGTGAATTCATATATTAATACTAGACACCTTAAAGATAATGTGTACCAAAAATCTTTGTCATATCTTTATGTTAACATACTTTACTAGCCTTTTGCTTTCAAGCTTTGATGCAGTTAAATGCATTTGATCCAGACAATCAAGTTCTTCAGGGTTAGTTATAGGTGTGTGTGTGTTGGAGCTAAACTCTGAAGGACTGTGTTGAAAGTCTTTGGGATGTGCTGAAGTCAGCTTTAAATATGGGTTCGACTTTCCCATTGTCAGTACAAGATCTTGGCCAAAAGTTCATCTTGTCTCGTCTTGTTTATGCATATAACACTGCAGGTGTTGACCAAAGTGCTTTACAGAAAAAACTAAAGGATAAGCACACATATAGACACCGCATATACCACACACGGTAAAGTTTTACTGTCATAAACTGCCAACACGAAACAGATTTTGAACAGGCAGCTCATTACTGAAAATCACCTTTTTGACAACGATTAGTTCTGGGCACTACAAGAAGTTTAGCATTTTCTGAGAGCAAAGCTCTCGGGGGATTATAAGGAATCAAAAGGTTAAATTGCAAGATATAAGGGTGCCTGATTATTTAAAGATATGTATAAGAAAATGTAAATCTTATGTTTGACACTAATAGTACTTTCTTGTAAAACACACCCATTCCAATAATTCCAACAACAACAAAAAAATCTATTTTACTGTGTAGTTTTTATTTTTTATTTTTCCATCCTCAAATTATTTTAGTTAAAGTTTTAGTAATTTTTTTTTGTTTTTTTTTTTGCTTTTATGTTTTTATGAAATATTTATATACATTTTTAAGTTCAGTTTTAGGTGTAGTTAATCCAGTTCTTAAAGCTACAGTATATATATATATATATATGTTCCGCATTTACACTTCTGCTCCGGCTGTTATTCTGCTTCACTCGTTCTGTGGGTTCCTGTATAATAAACTGCTTGTCTGTCTCATTAGTGAGTGTTTTAGATGAAACTCAGTGTAATTTTAAGTTACACTGCTGGTCAAAAGTTCAGAACCATTATGATTTATCAATGTTTTTTTTAAGTCTCTTCTGCTCACCGAGGCTGTGTTAATTTGATAAAAAATACAGTAAAAATTGTGAAATATTATTATAATTTAAAACAGCTGTTTTCTATGTGAATATCTGTTAAACTGTAATTTATTTCTGTGATCAAAGCTGTATTTTCAGCATCATTACTCCAGTCTTCAGTGTCACATGATCTTCAGAAATCATTCTAATATTCTGATTTGCTGCTCAAGAAACATTTCTGATTATTATCAATGTTGAAAAGTTAGATAGCAATGTTGCAAGTTAGATTAAAAAAAGAAATTAATATTTTTATTCATCAAGAACACATTAAATTGATCAAAAGTGACAGTGAAGGCATTTATAATGTTACAAAAGATTTCTGTTTCAAATAAACGCTGTTCTTTTGAACTTTCTGTTCATCTGTGAATCCTGAAAAATAAAATGTATCAGTTTCAACATTGTATCAACATTGATAATAATCAGAAATGTTTCTCGAGCAGAATATTAGAATGATTTCTGAAGATCATGTAACACTGAAGACTGGAGTAATGAGTAATGATGCTGAAAATACAGCTTTGATCACAGAAATAAATTACAGTTTAACAGATATTCACATAGAACACAGCTGATTGAAATTCTAATAATATTTCACTATTTTTACTGTATTTTTGCCTTGATGAGCAGAAGACACTTTATTAAAAAATACTAACAAATCTGAATTGTTCCATCACTCATGGTCACTCTCATACATTATTTAATGGCATTCACTCTCTCTTTATGAATGATCTTTTATGAAACGGCGTGAAATGGATTAGTTTCTCTCGCAGTCACTGGATATAAAGCGCCACACGCTGCTGAGAACCCTCATCATCTGAAGTCCAGCGTCTCTGAAGGCCTTCGATGGAAGACGAGATCTCTCGAGAGCCCAGGCATCTGGGCAGAGCTCTGTGCATCATCACAGGAGCGTCTAAAGGCTTCGGCCGGACGCTGGCGTTTCAGCTCAGCTGCCTGCTGAAGCCCAGATCCGTCCTGATGCTGGTCGCTCGAACCACAGAGCAGCTCAACCAGCTGAAGGAGGACATCATAACCCTGTACGGCGGACAGAACCAGCTGGACGTCTGCTGCGTGCAAGCCGATCTGGAGAAGAAGGAAGGCGTGGAAAAAACGGTTCAGGCAGCTAAAGAGACTTCAGTGTCTGAAATGGACCACTTGCTCCTGATCAATAACGCAGGTGCGCTTGAGTTTGTCATTGCACTGCAAAAAAATGCTTATCTAACTCAGTGTTTTTGTCTTGTTTTCCAGTACAAATATCTAAACATTATTAAATCTAAAAAAAAAAAAAAAAAACATTATAGTATTGTACTGTTAGATATATTCATTGATTTAAATCTACTTTTTATTATTTAATTATTTTAAAAATTTTAAAAATTTTTATTTTTTTAAAATATAAAAAACAATAGTAAAAATAACACATTAGAAATAAATCTTAATTTAAAATTAAAACACAATTTAAAAATAAAAACAATAAAGATAAAAACGTACTAAAAATTTCAGTAATAAAAATGTTAATTTAAATAAATAATTGAAAAACAATAAAATAATTAAATAAAACACACCAAAAAAATGCTAAATAAATGAATATTTAAAAAAAAGAAATTTAATCGATAAAATGTAATTTTATTTTTTTTATGTATTATTAAATTTTAGCAATTTATTTTCATCTTTTTTATTATTGATTTAGTATTTTAGTCTTGTTTTCCAGTCCTAATATTAAAATATTGTTAAATAAAAAACATTAACATTTTAGTGCTGTACTTTTAGACGTATTATGTATTAATTTAAATCTAATTTTAATGTAATTCTTAAAAATATTTTATTTATATTTTTTTACTTAAAAAATTATTACAATATATTCATTGAATTATATTTATTTTTATTGCATTTATTTTAATCTTATTTTTATTATTGATTTATACACATTGCAAAATATGATTTTCTTACTTATTATTTTTCTCTTGTTTTCCAGTAAAAATATTTAAACGATCTTAAAATAAAGACACATTTACTTGAAGCAAAATGACTTTATCAAGTTCGTTTTCTGAAAAATGCATTTTTAGTTTATGCTTAAAACAGGAACAAATATCTACTAATGAGGTCAGAAAAATAAACTTAATTCAAAGGGGAAAACAACATTGGCAGATATTTTTCTTGTCTTAAGCAATTTGCTTAATTTTAACAGACTTCTCAGAAAACAAGACTTTATTTCTGATGTCACTTAGTTTCAAGTAAATGTATCTTGATTTTAGAATGTTTCGATATTTCAAAGCTGATCTTTCTCTTGTAGTGTGAAGAACGTGAGTGACAGTTGGTCTTCTTTGGTTTTAGCGTCTCTGGGTGACGTGTCTCGCTTCGCTCTGACGTTCACGGATCCGGTGGAAGTCAACCGTTATCTGTCGCTGAACATCAGCGGAGCGCTCAGTCTGACGGCCGGCGTCCTGCAAGCGTTTCCTCGCCATCTGGGTCTGCGGCGTTCAGTGGTCAACATCAGCTCTCTGTGTGCGCTGAAGCCCTTCCCGTCGTGGGTCCTGTACTGCATCGGGAAAGCCGCCCGCGACATGATGTTCCGCGTGTTAGCCGAGGAGGAGCCGGATGTAAGAGTGCTCAGTTACGCACCCGGTGAGTGCCACGGAGCGCTCCGATTTATCGGCCGATTATCCGATTTTGCATGAGCTGATCAAAAGCTATAGATAGACAGATAGATAGATAGATAGATAGAATAAAAACAATTAAAAATAATACACTAGAAATAAATCTTAAAAATGTAAAATTATAAGATCATTTTAAAATAAAAACAATCAACATAAAACTTAAAATTTAAATAATAAAAATGTAAATTAAATTAATAATTGAAATTTTTTTAATAAAAAATAATAAATAAATTAAAAAATAAAAACAATTAAAATAAAACACTTGCTACAAATTAAATCATTAAAATGTCAAATAAAATTTTTTTTAAAAATAAATAAGAATGAAACTTAAAATCTAACACTTACCAAAAATTAAATCAATTAAATATAAAATTAAAACAAATAATTTTAAAATATAAACAATTAAAATCTAACACTTACTAAAAAAAGTCATAAAAATGACAAATGAAATTATATAAACAATAAAAAAACACTTCCTAAAAATTAAATCATGATGTAAAATTAAAACAAATAAATAATTTAAAAATAAAATTCAAATAAAAAATAAATAAAAATGTAATGTCACAATAAATAAACAAAGAATATTAAAAATATAACACTTAAAAATTGTACATTGAAAGTTAATAAATAATTTAAAAATAAAAACAATTAAAATATAAAACTTGCTAAAAACCACACAATAAAAATGAATAAACTAATAAAAAATTGAAAACAAAAATAAAACACCAACAATTAAATGATATAAATGTAACGTCACAAATAAATAAACAAAAACTATTAAAATATAAAAAGTACAATTAAAATCAATAAATAATTAAAAATAAAAACAACAAAAATATAAATGAACTAAAAATTACATAAAATGTAAAAATAAACTTAATAAATAATTTTAAAAATGGTAAATGTAATAAATAAAATTTACATTTACAATAAATGAATAATTTTTAAAACAAACACAATCAAAATAAAACACTGAATTTTTTTTTATTATTATTTAAATTTCTTTGAAAAGGGTCCATGCACAATTTTAACATAAATGTTTCCATTTCATGCATTATACCGAATTTAGCCAATGGCTATAGTTTTCATCCGCGGTCCCTTGGCAGGTAATCATAGGTAAACATGAGACAACAAACACATACAACACAGCAATACTTATACACATCCTATCAGAGCCACACAAAAAGATCAGTAAAGAAAAATCATATGAAAAATTAAATATTGCATTTGTTTACCTGCATGTCACGTGACCATTAATCAACATCAGAGAACCGTGAACATGTGAATGTGTGGATGTATCGACTCTCAAAATAACATCTCAACCTCAAGTAAATATTTTAGCTCAAAGCGGCTTGGATGATGAAAAGTTTTGGGAATCGATGGTTTGGGGGAACGTCCGGGGACCCTGGCAAAAACACACGGCTGATAACAGGCAGAGGTTAATCAGCTTTTCTGAGTGTTTTCTAATCATGTGTGCCGCAGGTCCCTGGACACAGACATGCAGCTGCAGGCGCGTCGGTCCTCCGGAGATCTGCAGCTGCGGCGCTCCTTCTCCTCGATGTTCTAATGTTTGGATAGATTTGTGTTCTTTTTAGGTCTTAAAAATCTGTTTAAGGAATAAAAATGAATAAATGTTCAAGCATTCTTCTGCTCCAGCTGTGTGGAGTTTGATAAAGCAGCTGAGGACATCTAGTGGTGGAGGAGAAGATCTGCACAAAGAAACATGAAGAGAAAATGAATCAAACCATCATCTAGTTCACTACATCTATAGTGTGTTCCCTTAAAGTGCCCCTATATGTGCCCACAGCTGAATGAAAACATCCTGCAAAGTTTTAAACCTGAAAGTGCACCGTGTATAAAGTTATTATCTCTCAAAAGAAAGAGTGGACTGAAACGAGTCGTTTTTTTAAACAAATCTTTAGCCGTTTCATGTTGACGTCAACATGAAACATTAGCATATTTATGCCCGCCCACTTGTTGCGTGCGCAGATGCCGAGAAAACTTGATGGGCGTTCCATTTCTCACATGTGCTGCACGCAGTAGACCAATCACAAAAAGACTGGGACATCATCGGACCAATCACGGCAGACTAGCGTCACGCAAAGGAACGGTTTTGAAAAATGAATCGTTGAACGAATCGTTTGGGAGTCGTTGAGCAAATAAGGTAAACATAAGTGCATATTATAAGACAATTAAAATGTTTTTGTTTTTTTTTTACCTTGCATGCATGTCAGCCTGTTGTTTTGGACTCCCAAAGCCAAAACAAGAACGCTCCTAACCCATAATAAGGGCACTTTAATAAACAGATGATGGGGGTTCCTCTAGTCCACTAGATGGCACAAAACTCTTTTCTAAACATCCGGTTTGAGACATTTTTGTGACGCAATTTTGCTATTCGTCTACTACGTCATTTTTAAACATGTTATAGATTTATGTAGTAAATGAGAATGCTGGACGTTTAAAATTATAATTTACATTGGTCAGTTAAGCTCTGTTCATCTCCGTTTTCTTTTCATCTATCAGTCAATTTTGACTTTTTGCCTTTGTTTTGATTTGTGTTGACAGCAGTTCATTGCTGTTTGTTTATCAATGTCGATATCGTTCATTTCTCTTAATGCCAGGGGTCTAAGAAACAATGTGAAGCGCAAAGCCCTCTTTTTGTTTGTTAAAAACCATGGATCAGACTTTTGCTTTTTTCAAGAAACCCATTCCACACAGGACGATGTTAAATTTTGGAGATCCCAGTGGGGCAGTGATGTATGGATGTCGCACGGCACAGAGCGATCAGCAGGTGTCACCATTTTTAAAAATAAGTTTGCTGGTGAGATTCTACATGTTGTTGGTGATCCCAAGGGTCATTTTCTCTTGTTAGTGGTTTCACTTGGTCAGACCATCTCAGTTTTATTAAATGTGTATGGGTACAATTATACTATAGAAAATTCCACTTTAATGGACATGATCAGTGATCAACATCTGTATGTGAAAGTGGTATTCAGGGTATCCATATAGCGGATCGAGAAATTTGTATTAGTCAATTAGCAGATGACACCACCTTATTTTTAAGAGATGCTTCCCAAATCCCTATAGCAATTAATTATATAAAACTTTTCTCTGAAGCTTCGGGTCTTAATCTAAACATAGGCAAATGTGAATTAATGCCTATTAAAGACTGTACAGCACCCATCATTTATAATATTCCAGTTAAATCTGAAATTACATATTTAGGCATTGTGATAACTAAAGATCAAGATAAAAGATGTACCTTGAATTTTGACCCGGTTATGTTAAAAGCCCAAAGAAGATTCAATGCATGGTTGCAGAGAGAGTTGAAGGCGGAGGGCATCTCCAGGCTTACATACACTGTAAAAAAAATTCAGTAAAATTTACGGTAGAAAACCGGCAGCTGTGGAAATCCTGTTTAATTTTGTTTGGAAAAACAAAATACATTATGTTAAGAAGTCTGTATTAATGAACACATATGAGTATGGTGGGTTGAATTTCCTTGATTTCTCTTCTTTGAACAACACGTTCAAAATTAATTGGATTAGACAGTTTTTATGTAATGCAAACTCAATCTGGAATTACTTCTTGTCCAAATTAGGTGGTCTCCCTTTCCTTTTGATCTGTAATTATAGTATTGCTAGAATCCCTTACAATTTATCTAAATTTCATAAACAGGCATTACTTGCATGGTCATTAATCTTTAAGCACAACTTCTCCCCTCACCGGTACTTCATTTGGAACAATCAAGACATTGTATAAAAGAGGATTGTCCTCACACACAGCTATTTTGGATTGAATTTTCTAATGTTATCAATCGCAGTGTACTCCAGGGTTTCTCTCTGCTTTTTAAGGATGTACTGTTTGGCTTCTTTAATATACAAAAAGATAAAATTACTGAATATTTTATTATTAACCTGTTATTACTTCTTGCAAAATTTCATATTCACCGCAGTAAATTCACTAATCAAAATCCTTTATATATTGTTTATAAAAAATAGGTTCAACAGTATATCCAAACTATTTAATCTTCCAAGAATCTCAAGGCTTTTAAAACGGTTAATTTATTTTGTTAAATCTTTCGTTTTGTATTATTCATTTATTGTTACATACATCTATAAATGGTGCTTTGCATGTAATGTCACCTCTTTGTATGTAATGTTGATATTCTCTGTATTTTTATATTTGGTACCTTGGCATTAATAAAAAAAAAAAAAGTTTTTAAATGTAGTAAATGAGAATTATTACAGCTACCAAATATATTTTGAGGCAAAAGTTTTGTTCAAAGTAAACAAATCATCAGTTTTTCAGTAACTGAAGAATATGTAAAAGTATAGTATGTGGGTTTTTCATTTGACGTGATATGGTTAGATTCAGATAATATCATTTATTATTATTTGGGTGTCCACCTAATATATAATATTCATAATCACCATATTTATAATGAAACCATTTTATTAAAAAATTATATTCATATAATAATATTATTTAAATATGATATATAAAACATAATTTTTACTGTTAAGCGATATTACATTATTATATATTTCTGTATTTTTTTAAAGCGAAATATTAAATTATTTTAGATTTCTGTATTTTTGTTTAAGAGAAATATTAAATTATTTTATATTTCTGTATTGTTTTTAAAGCGAAATATTAAATTATTTTATATTTCTGTATTTTTTAAAGCGAAATATTAAATTATTTCTGTATTTTGTATTTTTTAAAGCGAAATATTAAATTATTTTATATTTCTGTATTTTGTATTTTTTAAAGCGAAATATTAAATTATTTTATATTTCTGTATTTTTTAAAGCGAAATATTAAATTATTTTATATTTCTGTATTGTTTTAAATAAATAAAATATTATTACATAAAAACAATTAAATTATTATTAAACTAAACTAACTCAACAGTTTATTCAATAACTGAAAATTATATGTTAAAGTATTTTGTTTTTTTATTAACTGACATGGTTAGATTCAGATAATATTAATATAATTTATTAATTAGGGTGTTTAATTTTAATATATAATAATAGAATAAAAAATACATAATCACCATATTTATAATGAAACCATCATATTAAACAAACATGATATTGATAATATATAAATAATAATAATTAACAAAATATATAAAATATATTGGTACTGTAAAGCCATATTAAATTACTATGGGATCTCCTTCAAGCTTTCAGGATAATATGCTTTTTTTAAATTACATTTTCTGTATTTTTAAAGTGAACACATTTAAATGACAGTGTATTTACTGAAGTAAATTCAATTATTTTATTCGAAATAAACAGAAAATGGTACAAACAAGTGATTGTTTTAAACAAGTATTAACTTAAATATCACACAAAACATATTACTGTAGCTAAAGTATTTGTATTGATACTAGCTCACCACAAAACAAAACAAAATATATATTTTTAAATCAAATACTTTCCTGTACCTTTATCCCCGTCCATGCCATCTAAACATCCTCAGAGATGTGACTAATATGATCTGACATTAACAAATACATGCTGTTTTATGATGGTCACGTGACACGCGTCTCTTTGCTGGAGACGGTTCCCATGGTAACAGCTGCGCGTTGACGTCATCCGTGAACGTGTGAATGGAGACCGAGAGCTGAAATAACCTGTATATGCAGCTCTCCTGGAAGAGAAAACGCAAAGTGAACAGACACTGATGGACATGATGGGGGGGGGAAAACAATTATGGAGGAGGAGAGATGCGCGAGATTCATTTCTCTGGGTTTCTGTGATTGAATCATGAGAAATACATGGCAATACATTACCTCAAATAAACACTTTTTAGGCAATTAAGTCAATGCAAAGAGTAAAGATGACTAGAAATGGTTAAATATATGCAAGGATGACAAGACTAATCGCACATCAGTATGCAAATATCGCATCGTCACTGCTGCTTTTGAATATTGAACATTCTATTAATACAAGTCAGGAAAAGTATTACATTTTAAAACCAATACGCAATCATTCATATCCACCACACAAAGTTTGAATGGAGTCTGTATGTTCAGCATTTCAGTATAAATGAATTGTAGACGTTTTATATACTACGCATGACGTAATCACGTTGGAAAGGTGACGTACGCGTGACGTAGGCGGAAGCACCGACCCTGTGTTTACAAAGCGAACGTGCAAAGAAAGTCAAACGCCCTTTACAAAAAAGGTAAAACAGCGATGTCGGACGATTTTGAAGTTGGAGGAGAAAATGAGATGGAGTTTTTCACCCTACTCTACATTTCTGAACCGGAGCACACAGAGGAAGAGCTGACCGCGTGCGAGCTTTCCAACGTGATTACGTCATGCGTGAAGTCCAGCATCGGTGGTTAAAAAGCATATAAATGTTTATTTTATTTTTTTTAGAAAATGAGCGATGGTTTGGCTAGATAAGACTCTTATTCCTCGGTTGGGATCGTGTAGAGCTCTCTGAAGCTGCACTGAAACTGCACTGAAGTTGGTCCCCATTGAAGTCCATTATATGGAGAAAAATCCTGGAATGGTTTCCTCAAAAACCTTCATTTCTTTGCGACTGAAGACAGAAAGACGTGAACATCTTGGATGACATGAGGGCGAGTAAATTATCAGGAATTCTACCCCCTTTACACTGCACGACAAAGCTGAAATTCGCCCCGACTCAAAAAAAAAAAAGTCGCACAAGTCAGAAATCGGCTCAAAATCTGATGAAAATCGCACTTCTGATTGGCCATTGCTTTCATAAGCTCAACAGAATCATGTGTGATTGTTTATAGTGCGCAATGTTGTACGAACGCGTAAATAGAAATATGATGCGATATTAACAAATCTAAATTTAATGCCGTAATCAACACTTTTCATTTCATTTTTAATTTATTCACAGCCATGATAGCTTTAGTTTAATTGTGCAAATTAATTAAATGCCCCCTTTAATTTACGACCCACGGCCACATATGTCTGTACTCATATAAAGTAATCTGATTACGTAACTCGCGTTACTTGTAATCCGTTACCCCCAATACTGCTCATATTTAACAGCCTTTTCACTGTTTTGGAAAGTAATGTGTTACGTTACTTTTTCTCATCTGGGCTGGGCTCATTCCCTTTTCAGCAATAAAAAAAAGTAAGCACAAATGTTATGTTTGTCTAAAGTCATTTTTGCTTATTATTATGGTTGGATTGGATCATTGAAGGTCAGCGGCAAAGATACTGGTTAATAAAATGGGATTAAAACACATAAAGGATATTTGTTTTATTTATCATATTTAATTATTGCATGTTTGCTTCATATTCTGAGTTTGCATTTCACTGTTTTTCTTCATTTTGAGGAACACTGAATCTGTTTCTGTGCGAGTGAGAAATGCATGTTCACATTGAGTCTAGATCTATAGTAACGTCATGTTCACACACAGTGCATCTGCACTCACTCCTGATTCTCTCAACAAACTAACTGGCGTGGAAAAGTAACTCTGATATTTCCTTGTAAATTAAAAAGTCATGCATTACTTTACTAGTTACTTGGAAAGGTAATCTGATCACGTAACTCGCGTTACTTGTAATCCGTTACCCCCAATACTGCTCATATTTAACAGCCTTTTCACTGTTTGTTTCACTCCGCCTCGACTCTTTCTGCAAGTTACATCGTTCCACCAGAAGGCGGCGACAAGTACCTGTCTCTATGAGCGAGTCATTTGAATCATTTACAAAACCGAATCATTCCAAACCACCGATTCATTCAGAAACGCCTCTGCGCCCTCAGTTGCAGCTCTGTTGTGAACAATCTGCGTCAATTAATTATTAAAGAAAATATTATGGTGAGCAAAAACTATTATTTTGAACCCCTTTACGAAGACTTGGGGTAGTGAAACAACAATTCCGAAGCTCCTAAACAATATGTTTGAGGAAAAACAGAAATGTTCTCTTACTGATATTGCACATCCTTTTGGAGGATCACGAAGTACGCAAGGCAAGCGCCATATAGTGACATATACTACGCGCATGCGCAGTGCCGTCGGCGTTTCGGGGGGCGTTGCTGGCGTGCGGCAGAGGGGCGGGGCGGAGGTGGGCGTGTGGCTCAGCTGATACACTATCATCATCATCATCCTCCTCCTCCTCATCATCACCCGAGACCTGCTCCTGTCAAGATACACACCGCTGGGTTTCATGGACGCGACGCGACCGGCTCGGTGAATGAACGCGGCTGCTGTGACGCGCGTCGCTGTCCGCGGTGCTGAAACAGTGAGTACGATCGCAGTCATGTGGATTTCATACGACAGCGGTGTCGATGTCTGAAGCGACTGATTATAGAAGAATAGAGAGAGAGAGAGAGACTGCGACTGAAACCAGTGAACGGACCCAGATAAAGCAGCGAGGACGCATTATGTAATGCACTAATAGTGGGAAGGAGGGAAAAAGCAACCCATCTCCTGGTTTCCATCTTCATGGTGCGTCTTTGTTTGTGTGGAGAGCCGAAAATGGAGAGTGTGTCTATAATAAGATGCAGTGTTTTGATGCTCAAAGGGATTCGCGCTCTCTGAAGGTGCTGCAGATCTCCATTCAGCCGTTAGATAACAATAGCGCATGCAATCTTTTGTGCAGACGCACAGGGTTTGGAGAGAGTTTGGTCATCTGAGGTCTGAGATGATTGTGCAACTTGTTGTGCATTGGCTTTCATGACGATTCCGGGCCTTGTGGAGCCAATAAAAGTTTAACCATTCCTCCCTTTACACACAAAGCCACACACGGCGACCTCGTGGCCCATAACAAGCCGAGGTGCCAATGCAAATGTGTGTGAGATGTGTAACTGCGAGAACAGATGAGGTAATGGCAAAGCACTGGAGTGTGAAGCCCCTGTTGGCCGCGCATGGTGCTGCAGCTCATTGTGAGATCAAACAGCTTCAGTCTTTCATGGTGTGTTTTCATGCACATGGATGTCACGTTACCGGTGTCAAACACAAGCTTGGATCAATCTGGCTGCCGGCTCACGTGATGCTGATGTTTGCGTAACGCACAGTAAGGTTTGGTTATAGTAAGTGCATTTGTTTATGGTTGGGGATCGTGCACTGAAGCTCGCCATTGTTTTGCTGTTGTCTCACCTACATCTCTTAAACCTTTCTGAGCAATTTGCATTGCTACTGTCTGTGCTTTTGAATAAAATGTTCAAAATCAAATAATTCCTATCAGACTACTTGCATATTTGAGGTTTGGGGTTGATAGAATTTTTTATGTTTCTGAAACAAGCCTCTTCTTCTCACAAAGGCAAAATACAGCAAAAACTGTAATATTGTGAAATATTATTATAAATATTGTTCAGCACAACTGTTTTCAACATTGATAATAATCAGAAATGTTTCTCGAGCAGAATATTAGAATGATTTCTGAAGATCATGTGACACTGAAGACTGGAGTAATGATGCTGAAAATACAGCTGCGCATCACAGAAATAAATTACAGTTTAACAGATATTCACATAGACAACAGCTGTTTTAAATTCTAATAATATTTCACTATTTTTACTGTATATTTTATCAAATAAATGCAGCTTAGGTGAGCAGGAGAGCCTTCTTTTGAAAACATTAAGTGTACAACACTAGTGTACAAAGTAGTTTGATCCTAAATTGATCAAAAGTGACATTTATAATGTGAAAAAAAAATTCTATTTCAAATAAATGCTGTTCTTTTGAACTTTCTATTCATCTGTGAATCCTGAAAAACTAAATGTATCACAGTTCCCACAAAAATATTGCGCAGCACGACAAAATCAGAATATTGTTGATGATTTCTGAAGCATCATGTTTTTACAGGATTCTTTAAGTTCAAAACAACAGCAATTATTCAAAACAGAATCTTCTGTAATATTATAAAATGAATAAATGTCTGGAGGTCCGGCAGCTGTGATGGCCCATGCGGAGGGTTGCGGCGTTGAGTGACGCTCTGGTTCCCCAGCATGGGCAGTGTAGGCAGCGGGGTGGCCGGTGAGCAGGAGTTTGCCATGAAGAGCGTGGGCACACGCACCACCCTTCCTCGTGGCCCTCCCCTGTCCCGCCGCGGCCCCTCCGACCGCCTCCACGCAGCTCCCTGCACCTCGGAGGGCTCGAGTGACGAACGAGGCAGGAGCAGCACCACCACGGATCGAGGCCAGCTCACCATCGCTGCGTCTCGTCCCAGCAGGGGGAGCAGGCTGGAGGGGAATGCCGCGGGCCGCCGGGACACCACCAGAGTGTCTCTGGATGCTTGCGGTAACGTGGTGGGTCACGGCGCGGAGAAGAACCACGAGGTAAAGGGCAGAGACGGGAACAACGGCAAGAGAGACAGTCGCATGCCACCCAAGATCCTCACTGTATCTGGGAAACTCGAGCAGGTACAACTTACGCGGTTACTCCATTAATGGACTGCTTTGGTTGTAGTATAAAGTGGAAAAGTTGGGTTCTGGAAGTAAAAATCCAATTCATGTTCTCCATGGAGAAACTAATGATGCATATTTAAACATTATTTTATCAAATGTGACCCTGGACCACAAAACCTGTCATAAGGGTCAATTTTTCGAAATTGAAATGTATGCAAAATCTGAAAGCTGAATAAATAAGCTTTCCATTGATGTATGGTTTGTTAGGAAAGGACAATATTTGGCTGAGATACAACTATTTGAAAATCTGGAATCTGAGGGTGCAAAAAAATCTAAAGATTGAGAAAATCATCTTTAAAGTTGTCCAAATGAAGTTCTTAGCAATGCATATTACTAATCAAAAATTAAGTTTTGATATATTTACGGTAGGAAATTTACAAAATATCTTCATGGAACATGATCTTTACTTAATATCCTAATGATTTTTGGCATAAAAGAAAAATCTATAATTTTGACCAATACAATGTATTGTTGGCTATTGCTACAAATATACCCCAGCGACTTAAGACTGCTTTTGTGCTCCAGGGACACAAATAAAGATTTACCTTGAGCTCAGAGATGATTTATGCTTCAATAAAAGACAAAAGAGATAGAGATGACCATCCACTCCCATGAAGCATTTTGAACAGCATAATCTAATTGTTTTTCTTAGATTATCAAACTACTTGCATATTTGTACACTAGTGTTTTATTTTTCAGGATTCACAGATGAATAGAAAGTTCAAAAGAACAGCATTTATTTGAAATAGAAATCTTTTGTCACATTATAAATGTCTTTACTGTCAC
>NW_015661912.1:78641-86083 GCF_001515625.1 Sinocyclocheilus rhinocerous | reverse complement strand
AGATACAATTATTTGAAAATCTGGAATCTGAGGGTGCTAAAAAATCTAAATATTGAGAAAATCACATTAAATCTGTCGAAATGAAGTTCTTAGCAATGCATATTACTGATCAAAAATTAAGTTTTGATATATTTACGGTAGGAAATTTACAAAATATCTTCATGGAACATGATCTTTACTTAATATCCTAATGATTTTTGGCATAAAAGAAAAATCTATAATTTTGACCAATACAATGTATTGTTGGCTATTGCTACAAATATACCCCAGCGACTTAAGACTGCTTTTGTGCTCCAGGGACACAAATAAAGATTTACCTTGAGCTCAGAGATGATTTATGCTTCAATAAAAGACAAAAGAGATAGAGATGACCATCCACTCCCATGAAGCATTTTGAACAGCATAATCTAATTGTTTTTCTTAGATTATCAAACTACTTGCATATTTGTACACTAGTGTTTTATTTTTCAGGATTCACAGATGAATAGAAAGTTCAAAAGAACAGCATTTATTTGAAATAGAAATCTTTTGTCACATTATAAATGTCTTTACTGTCACATAATGCATCCTTGATAAAGTGTTAATTTTTTTTCTTCTTAATTTTACTGCAAGCTTTAGAAGGTATTACATCTATCTATCTATCAATCTATTTATCGATAGATATAGATAGACAGATAGACAGAGAGATAGATAGACAGACAGACAGACAGACAGAGAGATAGATAGATAGATAGATAGACAGAGAGATAGATAGACAGACAGACAGAGAGATAGATAGATAGATAGATAGACAGAGAGATAGATAGACAGACAGACAGAGAGATAGATAGATAGATAGATAGACAGAGAGATAGATAGACAGACAGACAGAGAGATAGATAGATAGATAGATAGACAGAGAGATAGATAGACAGACAGACAGAGAGATAGATAGATAGATAGATAGACAGAGAGATAGATAGACAGACAGACAGAGAGATAGATAGATAGATAGATAGACAGAGAGATAGATAGACAGACAGACAGAGAGATAGATAGATAGATAGATAGACAGAGAGATAGATAGACAGACAGACAGAGAGATAGATAGATAGATAGATAGACAGAGAGATAGATAGACAGACAGACAGAGAGATAGATAGATAGATAGATAGACAGAGAGATAGATAGACAGACAGACAGAGAGATAGATAGATAGATAGATAGACAGAGAGATAGATAGACAGACAGACAGAGAGATAGATAGATAGATAGATAGACAGAGAGATAGATAGACAGACAGACAGAGAGATAGATAGATAGATAGATAGACAGAGAGATAGATAGACAGACAGACAGAGAGATAGATAGATAGATAGATAGACAGAGAGATAGATAGACAGACAGACAGAGAGATAGATAGATAGATAGATAGACAGAGAGATAGATAGACAGACAGACAGAGAGATAGATAGATAGATAGATAGACAGAGAGATAGATAGACAGACAGACAGAGAGATAGATAGATAGATAGATAGACAGAGAGATAGATAGACAGACAGACAGAGAGATAGATAGATAGATAGATAGACAGAGAGATAGATAGACAGACAGACAGAGAGATAGATAGATAGATAGATAGACAGAGAGATAGATAGACAGACAGACAGAGAGATAGATAGATAGATAGATAGACAGAGAGATAGATAGACAGACAGACAGAGAGATAGATAGATAGATAGATAGACAGAGAGATAGATAGACAGACAGACAGAGAGATAGATAGATAGATAGATAGACAGAGAGATAGATAGACAGACAGACAGAGAGATAGATAGATAGATAGATAGACAGAGAGATAGATAGACAGACAGACAGAGAGATAGATAGATAGATAGATAGACAGAGAGATAGATAGACAGACAGACAGAGAGATAGATAGATAGATAGATAGACAGAGAGATAGATAGACAGACAGACAGAGAGATAGATAGATAGATAGATAGACAGAGAGATAGATAGACAGACAGACAGAGAGATAGATAGATAGATAGATAGACAGAGAGATAGATAGACAGACAGACAGAGAGATAGATAGATAGATAGATAGACAGAGAGATAGATAGACAGACAGACAGAGAGATAGATAGATAGATAGATAGACAGAGAGATAGATAGACAGACAGACAGAGAGATAGATAGATAGATAGATAGACAGAGAGATAGATAGACAGACAGACAGAGAGATAGATAGATAGATAGATAGACAGAGAGATAGATAGACAGACAGACAGAGAGATAGATAGATAGATAGATAGACAGAGAGATAGATAGACAGACAGACAGAGAGATAGATAGATAGATAGATAGACAGAGAGATAGATAGACAGACAGACAGAGAGATAGATAGATAGATAGATAGACAGAGAGATAGATAGACAGACAGACAGAGAGATAGATAGATAGATAGATAGACAGAGAGATAGATAGACAGACAGACAGAGAGATAGATAGATAGATAGATAGACAGAGAGATAGATAGACAGACAGACAGAGAGATAGATAGATAGATAGATAGACAGAGAGATAGATAGACAGACAGACAGAGAGATAGATAGATAGATAGATAGACAGAGAGATAGATAGACAGACAGACAGAGAGATAGATAGATAGATAGATAGACAGAGAGATAGATAGACAGACAGACAGAGAGATAGATAGATAGATAGATAGACAGAGAGATAGATAGACAGACAGACAGAGAGATAGATAGATAGATAGATAGACAGAGAGATAGATAGACAGACAGACAGAGAGATAGATAGATAGATAGATAGACAGAGAGATAGATAGACAGACAGACAGAGAGATAGATAGATAGATAGATAGACAGAGAGATAGATAGACAGACAGACAGAGAGATAGATAGATAGATAGATAGACAGAGAGATAGATAGACAGACAGACAGAGAGATAGATAGATAGATAGATAGACAGAGAGATAGATAGACAGACAGACAGAGAGATAGATAGATAGATAGATAGACAGAGAGATAGATAGACAGACAGACAGAGAGATAGATAGATAGATAGATAGACAGAGAGATAGATAGACAGACAGACAGAGAGATAGATAGATAGATAGATAGACAGAGAGATAGATAGACAGACAGACAGAGAGATAGATAGATAGATAGATAGACAGAGAGATAGATAGACAGACAGACAGAGAGATAGATAGATAGATAGATAGACAGAGAGATAGATAGACAGACAGACAGAGAGATAGATAGATAGATAGATAGACAGAGAGATAGATAGACAGACAGACAGAGAGATAGATAGATAGATAGATAGACAGAGAGATAGATAGACAGACAGACAGAGAGATAGATAGATAGATAGATAGACAGAGAGATAGATAGACAGACAGACAGAGAGATAGATAGATAGATAGATAGACAGAGAGATAGATAGACAGACAGACAGAGAGATAGACAGACAGACAGATAGATAGATAGATAGATAGATAGATACTTAATGACGGCTGTTTAATGATGTATTATTGTAAGAACCTGCTGTGTTTTCCTCGTTCAGAATAATTCTACTCTGGTCCGTCCGTCCGCCTTCAAACCCGTCGTGCCCAAGAGTTTTCACTCCATGCAGAACCTGGTGGGTCAGTCCAGCGGGGGTCGATCTGCTGGCTCCGACGCCCCGCAGTCCCTCTGTGAGCAGGACAGTCCGGATCGGGACCCTTCGGCCGGAAACGACGGGCAGGGCGGCATGTCCGACTCCGGGAGGAACTCTCTGACCAGCCTGCCCACCTACACGGGGCCCGGCGTGAGCTACGGTCCCGCTCAAGCGCTGGGGCCCCTCAGTGCCTCCACCAGCCACATCAACAGACTGAGCAGCACAGCGGCGCCGCTGGAGAAACCAGACAAACCCAGCTACCAGAACGGCCTGAGCGTGTCTGACAGCGGACAGTCCTCCTCTGGGAAGAGCTGCTTGTCCTATCAGAGACTCGCCACCATCCAGCCATCGCCCTCCACCGACGACATCATCCAGGACCTGGAGGACCGACTCTGGGAGAAAGAGCAGGAGGTGAGGAGTGCATTCATATCCTTCTGTCTTCTGAGTTATTTTAGCAAGTCAAAGTCTTTTAGTGTAGCTGTACAAGCGTCCAGCTTCAGCTCGAGCGTCACGTGTCCAATCTTGACTGATTTTTAATCAACTGCAGTCATATCTCCAGATGAACACTTACTGGACTGAAGCAGCTGGGCTTTACTTGATTCTCCATCAATCATGTTTTAGAGTCTCAAATCTGATCCTCAGGATCTTTTGAGGAGCGTTTGTTTCCAGAAGCTTTACTTTCACTGTTCCTCAGCGGAGGAATGATCTTCACAAGCCTCCAGAACATCTCACATCTTCTGAGGAGCCTTTATTTCTTCAGCTCTCAATCACTGCATTATATGTTTGGAGCATTTACATCTCATCTCACTGAGACAGATTACTGGAGATATAGAGCGACCACTGATATTTATAGCATTTTATGTCAGTGTCTGCTGTACTGTTATACAGATCTCACTGATTTACAGCACAAGCATCAGAATTTCATCAGAGAAATATCAGCATCTGATGCAAATTCATATTTTTGCTCATGTTGGGCCTTTGAATAAAACTGGGCCGTTTTTTCCTCCTTATTCTCACTGTATCAGATTATATGAGCCATAAAAGCCTGATGCATCAAATATGATACTCAAAGAAATGGTCACAAGTTACAGCAATAAATTCCCTTCACATAATTATTAGATATTTTAGCACAGTTTGAATCAGACATACTGATTCAACTTAAATTCCCCATTTCAGCATAATGCAACTTGATTTTGTCTTTCTGAATATTATCTTTTTGTTTTGAGCTCATGAAAATTCTAGACTATTACAATTTTGGGAACACTTTACAATAAGGTCTTATTAATATATTTTTTACAGTATTAACCTTTGTTAATGTTAGTTAATAAAAATGTTAGTTTTTTATTAGTGTTAGTTTCCACAATGCACAAACTAATGTTAACAGATACAACTTTAGATCTTAAAAATGCATTAGTAAATGTTGAGATTAATAAATGTAGAAGTAGTTCATTGTTAGTTAAATTGTTAGTCATTGTCGTGTTAAATAATGTAGTAATTTTAACAAATGGAACCTTATTGCAAAGTGTTACCATGAATTTCTTCCTTGATCTCCACTAATTTCTTCTACACAAGACATTTAGGTTTTCAAGACCATTTCACTGGTGCCAAACCAACAAATTTTTTTACTGAATTTGATTAGAAATAATTTTACAATTTCCAAAAAATAATAATAATAATATATATATATATATATATGTGTGTGTGTGTGTGTGTAAAAAATATTAATATGAAAAAAATTTTAATTTATTATTTAAAAATCAATAAGTGAATTTGATTAAAAATTATTTAAAATTCAGAAAAGTATATAAAAAACAATAAGTGAATTTGATTAGAAATAATTTTAAAAATTCTAAAAATATATATGTAAAAATATTAATATCAAAAAGTTTTTTATTTTTTTATTTTTAAAAATCAATACGTGAATTTGATTTAAAAATAATTTCAAATTCAGAAGTATTTAAAAAACAATAAGTGAATTTGATTAGAAATAATTAAAATAATTCTAAAAAAAATATATGTAAAAAATATTCATATCAAAAAGTTATGTTTTATTTATTATTTAAAAATCAATAAGTGAATTTGATTTTAAAATAATTAAAAATTCAGAAAAGTATTTAAAAAACAATAAGTGAATTTGATTAGAAATAATTTTATAATTTAAAAAAAATATATTAATATTAAAAAGTAATTTTTATTTATTATTTAAAAATCAATAAGTAAATGATTAAAAAATAACTTAAAATTCAGAAAAGTATTTACAAAATAATAAGTGAATTTGATTAGAAATAATTTTAAAATTTCTAAAAATATATGTAAAAAATATTAATATCAAAAAGTTATTTTGTATTTATTATTCAAAAATCAGTGAATTTGATTTAAAAAATCATTTAAAATTCAGAAAAGTATTTAAAAACAATAAGTGAATTTGATTAGAAATAATTTAAAAATTTCTAAAAAATATATTTAAAAAATATTAATATCAAAAAGTCATTTTTTATTTATTATTTAAAAATCAATAAGTGAATTTGATTTAAAAAATAATTTAAAATTCAGAAAAGTATTTATTTAAAAAAACATTAATAAAGTTAATTACATTTTTGTTTACTTATTGAATTTTTAACAAATTAATACATTTTATTATAATACTGTATAGTGTATGATAAAATGCAACATTCACTTTTGGCCCATGGCCCTCAATGAAGTTAGATTTTTGGCCCTCTGTAATAAAACGTTTGGGCCCCTCTGGTTTAAACTGATATTTCATTAAAAAATGAACAATCTGTGATCATTCTCTGAGCTTCATGTCGTTCCAAACACATATTATTTTCTTTCCTCAGTGAAACATAAAAGGAAACACAAGGAATGTAATTTGGAGGCCGTCAAAAAGAAACACCATAAAAGTCTCATAATGAGATTTAAGAGCTTTGATGGACAGAAAGATTTTCCTTAGATAACAACACAAAGCAATGGCAAGCTGAAGTTGTAGAATACTGTACCTGGAGTAACCGGCTCCAGGACGAGATCAGCACTCTGCTCGCACAGAGAGAGGAGCTGGAGCACAAGTGTCTGGATTACCGCAAGGAGCAGGCGGATATACTGCCTCGCCTGGAGGAGACCAAGTGGGAGGTGAGAGGTATTTCCAAAAGGTGGTTTTTCGCAGTGATTACCAACATGGAGTCTCTGAGTCGCCTGCCAAGCACGTTCTATAAATAGCCTAAATTAGCGTCGGGCCATAAATGATATCATATTGAGATTATGATTAAATTCATGTTAATAATGATGATAAGAAGCCCAAGATTCATCCTGTGAAAACTATTTTGAAATGGGACATTGCGTTACCATGGAAATGCTACTTTAAAATCTGTTGGCGGTCTCCTCCCCCTTAGTGGGCGGAGTCAAGTGTCATATTACAAAATGCATTACGGTATTTTACAATCAAAACTTTTTATAATCTTGACAAAAAACATATAATTGGAAAGGTCTGAGTCTCAGGATTCCATATTTCGAGATATTGAGATAGAAGTAATATTGACAGAGAAATCTAGACATTTGTGACAGAAAAATGCATACAAAAATTCTACAGAGTTTGGATGGCACCCGGTGGCTTTTTGTGGTATAACACCCTAAATAAAATCTCACAGGAACCTCGACCTGTTTTCAGCATCTGTCAAATTTGGAACATAACTTATTTAGACATAAGGCTTTAATTTTATACCAATTTTAGAGTAAAACCTGATATGTAAAATATTTATTATATATAAAATAAAATTA
>NW_015661912.1:70934-77702 GCF_001515625.1 Sinocyclocheilus rhinocerous | reverse complement strand
TTACCATGGAAATGGTACTTTAAAATCTTTTGGCGGTCTCCTCCCCCTTAGTGGGCGGTGTCAAGTGTCATATTACAAAATGCATTACGGTATTTTACAATCAAAACTTTTTATAATCTTGACAAAAAACATATAATTGGAAAGGTCTGAGTCTCAGGATTCCATATTTCGAGATATTGAGATAGAAGTAATATTGACAGAGAAATCTAGACATTTGTGACAGAAAAATGCATACAAAAATTCTACAGAGTTTGGATGGCACCCGGTGGCTTTTTGTGGTATAACACCCTAAATAAAATCTCACAGGAACCTCGACCTGTTTTCAGCATCTGCGTATCAATATATGAGGACATGAACACATGCACTTCATCTTCAGAGCTGCTTCACCAGCTTTATGCAGTTTCATTTGAGGAAAAAGTACCGTCAAATACACGCTGAAACTAAAACTGAAAGACCTTCGCGACAAACCGTCAAAATAAAAGTCCAGTTTAACTTGAAATTATGACGGAATACATCACTACTGTATACTACAATGCAATTCTCAAAGTAATAATAATAATAATATTATTTTTAAGGAATATCATACAACCGAGTTATTTTTTTTTTATTATTAATTTATACAGTTCTGTTGTGTGGCATCATGTCTGATAAAATAAAATAAAAAATAAAAATGCAATGTTTTGTTGTAAATTGATTTTCAATTTGATTACATTTTAAAAGATTGATTAAATTGTTAAAGTTTTATTAATTCGTTTCACTAGACACCATTTTTTGTGATAAATTTGTATGAATCATAAAACACGGAATCCATAAGAAATCAAATGGAAAACACAGAATTGAGGGAAAAATGAAATGCATTTTTGCATAAAATGCAAGATATTAGAGAAATATATATATGTATATGTATTGGAGTATATCAAACAAGTAGCCCTTGAGACTATTTTATCCCTTCAGGGACCCCTCACTCACAAAAAGGTTGGAGACCCCTGATAGAAGAACCATTTTTGGATCCTCAAAGAACCTTTCAGTGATCCGAACCAATTTTTCTTTGTTTGAAGAACATAAAAAAATAAAAAAATAAATAAAAAATAAATTTTGTTCAATGTAAAGATTCAATGGATGTTAAAGGTTTTTCATGAAACCATCAATGCCAAGAGTGAAACAAAAAATTTAACATTTAAATGAATGCTTTTTAAAATAAGAACAATCAAAATAAAACACACAACAAAAAAAAATATGCAGATGTGTTGTTAAATTATTGAAATATTAACTTAAAATCTCAGGGGGCTTTAAGAAAATGTTTTAGTTCAAAGCGGTTCGGCTGGCAAAAAAACTGTGAATCCCTGCTTTAGAGATAAAAGAGCTTATTTTATACAGCCCAGCATTTTTTATGGCATCTTTATGTATAGATTTAGTTTAGCGTCACAATTTTGGAAGAATAAGATTTGTTCATGTGTTTGAAAGAATCTTTTATGCTCACCCAAGGCTGAATTTATTTGATTAAAAATACAGTAAAAATTGTGAAATATTACTACAGTTTAAACAGCTGTTTTCTATTTTAATATACTTTAAAATGTAATGTATTTCTGTGATGCGCAGCTGTATTTTCAGCATCATTACTCCAGTCTTCAGTGTCACATGATCTTCAGAAATCAGTATAATTTGCTGATTTGTTATCAATGTTAGAAACAGTCGTGCTGACGAATATTTTTGTGAGTCAGTAATACTTTGAAAGAAATTAATACTTTTATTCATCAGGGACACATTAAATTGTTCAAAAGTGACAGTAAAGACATTTATAATGTTACACAAGATTTAAAATAAATGCTGTTCTTTTGAACTTTCTGTTCAATCCTGAAAAATAAAATGTGTATCTCAGTCAGCCTTGGTGAGCATTAAAGACCTTTTTTTTTCAAGCTTGTGGACGTGTATATCATTCATTATATCGACCGTAATTTCTGGAAGAGTTTCATGCAAGCAATTTAAGTCTGTGATCTGACATAGACTAACAGCAACATACAGCAGACTAAACAAACAGCTGTGTGACGGCCTTCGTTTGTTTTGCGTTGCGCAGCTGTGTCAGAAAGCGGGCGAGATCTCTCTGCTGAAGCAGCAGCTGCGGGAGAGTCAGAACGAGGTTACGCAGCGCGCCGGAGAGATGGTGGCCCTCAGGGGCCAGCTGAAGGAGCTCAAGGGCCAGATGAAGGAGCGCGAGGAGACCATGATCGGCCTGAAGGACTCGTACACCAACAAGAGCCGCGAGCTGGAGAGATGTGAAGGAGAACTGAAGAGAACGCTGACAGAGGTGCGCAACATAAACACACACACACTCATATCCAATGCATCACACTTACTATGCCTGTGATATTTGTGTCCCTGCAGCACAAAAGCAGTCTTAAGTCGCTGGGGTATATTTGTAGTAGGCTTGCCGCGATAGACGGTGCTGACGGTTAAGCCGCAACACCGGTTACGTCACTTGCCCACCGCGGCACCGACCCCCACCGTCGTTTTGATTTTTTATAGTAATAAAAATAAAATTTGTACTTATACTCAGCACATGCTGTGAGCGCTGGTTTGTTCTCTCCGCAGGTGTCGATGTTGCGTGACAAGCTGGTGGTGTTCGAGGCCGAGGTTCTGGGTCTCAAGCGGGCTCTGAGCGAGCTGAGCTGCAGGAGCGATCACGCCGTGTGTCTGAGGGACATCAGCGGCATCAGCGGCAGCTTACCGTGGGCCGGCTTGCACTCGCCCCGCTCGCCCGAAGCCCTGCCCATCGACAGCTTCCTCAGCCTGCAGAGCGACGAGGCCAAAGCGCAGCGGCAGGAGGCGGGAGAGCTGCGGCGGCAGCTGGAGAGACTGCAGGGCGAGCTGCACCTGGAGCGGCAGCAGAGAGAGAGGCAGACGCTCACCTTCGCTCAGGAGCGACACACCTGGCAGGACGAGAAAGAGCGCGTGCTGAAGTACCAGGCGCAGCTGCAGCTCAGCTACGTGGAGACGCTGCAGAGGAACCAGGCGCTGGAGGAACGGGTCGGCCAGCTCGGAGCCAAACTGGGCATCTCGCCCGGATCGCCCGTCAGCCTCTCCATCCCCGTCCCTGTGACCATCACTCTGTCCCCAGCCGTGGACGATCCCAAACATCAGCTGGCGCCTCCGTGGCCGGGACCGTCTCGCTTGGAGCGGATCGAGTCCACGGAGATTTAGACGCGAGACAATCGACTTGAGACTAAAGCCCCATTCACACCAAAAATGATAACTATAAAGATTGCATTACATTTAGTCATTTAGCAGACGCTTTTATCCAAATGTGACACTGGACCACAAAACCAGTCTTAAGTCGCAATGATGATGCATAAATCTCAATTTCGAAAAATTGACTCTTATGACTGGTTTTGTGGTCCAGGGTCACAAATGAGGACAAACGGAAGCAATCAAAATCAACAAAAGAGCAAATGATACACAAGTGCTATAACGAGTCTCAGTTAACTTAACGCAGTACACGTAGCAAGGGTTTTTAAAAATAATATAATAAATAAAAAGAAAACAGATAGAATACAAAAAGATTAGAAAGCAAGCGTTAGTTTTTTTTTTTTCAAGCAGCAAATGAATAGAGTGCAAGTCTAAAAGGGACTTGTATTTATTTTATTTTTTTTAAAGAATAGAATTAGAATAGAGAGTGCTAGAGTTAGAGGGTCAAATTAAGATGGAAGAGATGTGTTTTTAGCCGATTCTTGAAGATGGTAAGATAACCAGCGGACGATATCGCACGCGCGTCTGCCGCTTTAAATTCTCGAGCTCGGTTCAGCAGGATGGATTCTGATTGGCTGTCAAAGTTTTTATCGTTCATCAGCTAGAAAAAAATCCTTTTGAAAGTGATTCCAACGATATCGTTTCTCTGTGCCTTTATCGTTATAGTTGTGGTGTGCACTCTGCTATTCTTTAATATTGAGAACGATTTTTACTATATCTTTATCGTTATCTTTATCGTTATCGTGCTTGGTGTGAACGGGCCTTAAGAGCTGAACGCACTAAAGAGGGCTGTGCTACAACAAATGCAGTTATGAATCACATTTCTCCAGCTTTTAAACCTTCTATTGACATCTCTCTTTTGGTCATAAGTGATATGGAGGGAAATGTTTCATTAGTCTGTGTGGGCCAAAAGTTTGGTATAAGTAAGATTTGTTAATGTTTTGAAAGAGTCTCTTCTGCTGACCAAGGCTGCATTTGTACAGTAAAAATAGTAAATATTATTACAATTTAAAACAGCTGCTTTCTATGTGAATATGTGTTAAACTGTAATGTATTTCTGTGATGCGCAGCTGTATTTTCAGCATCATTACTCCAGTCTTCAGTGTCACATGATCTTCAGAAATCATTCTAATTTGCTGCTCGAGAAACATTTCTGATTATTATCAATGTTGAAAACAGTTGTGCTGCTCAATATTTTTGTGGAAACCGTGATGCATTTTATTTTTCAGGATTCACAGATGAACAGAAAGTTCAAAAGAACAGCGTTTATTAGAAATAGCAATTTTTAGTAACATAACATTATAAATGTCTTTACTGTCACTTTGCATCAGTTTAATGCATCCTTAATAAATAAGATGAATTTTTATTTTTTTCTTAATTTTACTGCAAACTTTGTTTCCACAAAAATATTGTGCGGCACAGCTGTTTTCAGCATTGATAATAATCAGAAATGTTTCTTGAGCAGCATATTATTATGATTTCTGAAGATCATGTGACGCTGAAGACTGGAGTAATGATGCTGAAAATACAGCTGCGCATCACAGAAATAAATTACAGTTTAACAGAGATTCACATAGAAAACAGCTGATTGAAATTGTAAAAATATTTCACTATTTTTACTGTACATGTTATCAAATAAATGCAGCATTAGTGAGCAGAAGAGACTGCGGTGACTAAACGTGAACACCAGGGGTCACTAGACGAGAAACAGAGGGCTCCTATCTACAGGTAGAATTACTTGGGCTGTTTTTGTCGGAGTTTTTTAAATTTGGCGGAAATTGAACCCCAAACCGGACTTGCTTTCCTGATTCTACAGCGATGCTTCTGGAAGCTTCTGAGAGATGCTGCTATGCTCTGATGTGACGTCACGCTGTGTTGTGGGTAGACAGGCAGGCTGTGAATATGACGAAAAGATGAGAATTATTGTTATTTCATCGTTCCGATTATTGTGAATAAAGCCGATATTTTAGCTTCGTTTTTCTGTAACAGGACATGTAACACCGTTCAAATGCATCAACAATTTCCAAAACCATATTCCTTTCGATGTAATTATTTGATTTGATGATGTAATTGATTTATTTAGAGATCCAATGCTATGTTTTTATACTTCTATTGTTTGCATTTATGCTACTGTAATGACTTGCGTAAAAGCATATCCGATCAAAAACACATTAAATGATAAAGACTTTGATTTTGGCATTGGACAAGCTCTGATTCACCATCCGTGCATTTTAAAATCATTACGATGTCGAAATTCGGAAATGAATGGCTCTTTTGAGCTGGTTTTTGCTAGTGAATCGAGTTTGAATCAATCGGAGCTGTTCGAGCGTAAATGATTCACTCAATTGAATCGGTTCGTCTGTTGCTCCGTTTTCGAGTCTTCAGTCATGTTTACACGACACTTGTCAGCACTATTACCGGCTTAGCTCGATAGTTTCATCACATTTACTGAAATAAGCCAAAAAAGCATGATGTTTACTAATAAAATAGTAACAAAGATAACATCCAACACAAATCTAGATCATATTCAGGCGAGGAAACCGGTTTACTGCTAACTAGTGAATCACATACACATAGGCTATATTTAAATGTTTGATTAAAATTATTTCTAGGGACAATTTAGTAGTCGCTGGATATTGGTAGAGACATAGTGTCCCTACTAAATTCTACACCCTTATTAATCTCCGTAAAAACAACAACATGTAGGCTAAGTAACAGCAGAGAAACCTTCAGAAAGCATTCTAGTATGCTGATTTGGTGCATATTAAAATATGCATATTTTTGTGGAATCTGTGATACACTACCATTCAAAATTTTAGAGTACTTTTTAAAAATATATATACATTTATTCATCAAGGATGCATTAAACTGATCAAAAGTGACAGTAAGATTGAGTCAATCATTTAAAATTAAATTAAGTCTTTTAAAATAAATAAGACATTTTATGCAAACCGAGATTAATCAGCTCATGTACGGAAATGACGCAAATATTCAAATTCAAACAGTGTGTAAAAAAAAAAGTAAACCAAGGCACAACAATCTTACACTCCGAATATTAGTTATTAGTTCAAGTAAAGACGTCTTTTAATAACAGATTTTATAACAGACTCCGAAATAAAAACCTGCCGCAAATGTATAAAAAATAATATTAGAGTCAAAGCAAATAAAACTGATACATAGTGGTTTCCCGCCAGCAGGTGGCAGCAGTGAGCCGCACGCGCATTTGATCCCGGAAGCAGCGGTGACGTCAGCGGCGCGACTGTTCCTGCTCCTGCGGTGAGTTTTGTTTTGGTCAGCGCGTGATGTCGAAATGTTATTTGCTTTATTTACGCATTTTTTCTCGAGCTAAGAAACCCATTCTGTCTGTATGATCGCTCGGCGTGTTTGGTGTCAGTTTGGTCAGTAACAAACTCACAACTGTAGGCTATTTTTTGCACATCTGCACTGGAAATGCTATCGTGTTTTTTTGCAATGCTATATCGTAAATTATGTGGTATATCGATTTGTTAATCAGTTGTGTGTGTG
>NW_015661912.1:70439-70610 GCF_001515625.1 Sinocyclocheilus rhinocerous | reverse complement strand
TGTGTGTGTGTGAGAGAGAGAGTGTGTGTGAGTGAGAGTGAGAAAGTGTGTGAGAGTGTGAGAGAGTGTGTGAATGTGAGTGAGAGAGTGTGAGAGTGAGTGTGTGTGAGAGTGAGTGTGTGTGTGTGTGTGTGTGAGAGTGAGTGTGTGTGTGTGAGAGTGTGTGTGTGT
>NW_015661912.1:64019-70112 GCF_001515625.1 Sinocyclocheilus rhinocerous | reverse complement strand
GTGTGTGAGTGAGTGAGTGAGTGAGTGAGTGTGTGTGTGCTACAATGAACTGTATGCATAAACTGTGTGTACCGAAATGTATTTTTACTTTAAAGGTTTAGTTTCAGGATCTCTGTTGAAATTGCCTGTAGAGTTCTATGCATGATTTTCTATAGTGCTGAAATGTCTTTGACTCTCTGGTATCTATAGATTCTCTTTCAGTGCTGTAGATGCAGTGGTCATGGTGCTCAACCTGTGCTCGTCACACTTTCAGACCTCCATTCAATGCAACAAGGTACCACACAAATCACAGCCCATTATGCTGTTAATGCAGCTTGACCTCAGGTTAAAATTACACTCATACGGCATTGTTGATATACAGACTGAAATGAAACATTTAAACAATATCACATCAACAAGAGCTGTTCTAAATATCAATACCGCAAAGAATACGGTGTTTGTTTTTAGCAACAGTGCAATTTTTTAGGAAATTTACTGTTATAATTTACTCGTGTCATTCCAACCCAGTGTTGTTTTCTTTCTTCCATTTAACACAATAGGAGACCATTGGCATAATTAACAGTAAAAGCTATTTAAATATGCTTCATTCAGAGTCTTTAGAAAGCAAATAATGCTTTTGTGTAAGAAGCTGTTATACTATATTATACTAAATCCAGTCTCTTTACCAGATTATGCTGCATCTGTTTTGTCTGGTCTCCAAAACCAGTATTTTATCCGGCACCTAAAACTGTATTTTATTTTAAAGAGAGGTAGACGGAGGAATCCTGTGGATGATAAAAATGAACAGGGTTTATTGAATCATTTTAAGTGCTTGGTTATTTTTATTTGCATATGTCTATCACAGATGCAACATATATTGTTATATTAAACTGCTACACAACAAAATTGAGATATATCCTCTTATCTGTTATTCGTGAAGACAAATATTCCACAAAACCACAATCGTGAGATAAAACGACAATAGCAAGCATTGCTAGAGCAAGGAAAAAAAGTAATGTACAATATAAAAATAATAATGAAATTGCATAAGTGATTAAATGCTAAATAGCATAAATGATTAAAAATGATAAATTAAACAACACGGACTGCTACCATTGTTATTTTAGTGTCATTGATATACTTTTTAAATTTTTGTTAATATTTTGAACTAAATTTTATTTTTATATTTTCTGTTTTTACTTTAATTTTAGTTGTTGTTTTTTTTTGTTTTTTGTTTCAAATATGTGCATATAGCTTTTATATTTATTTATTTTTTTAATTCTAGGTTTTAGTTATTTTAGTACATCAGGTTAAACTAAATGGAAATGAAATGTTGCCTTGGCAGTTGGCTGTTTTCTTATATTTTATTACAGTTAACGTTTTATTTTATCTTTAATAAGCCTGGTTGCTCCGGAAACAAATCCTTCGGAACTACATTTAAATTATTTGCTTATTTGCATGAAAAGGAGCACAGAATGTTCCGTGGAATAAACAAAGACAGTCATACAAGTTTCGAACAACATGTTGCTGAATACATAACGGTATTCTCAGTTTTCAGTGAACTTTTCCTTTAAAACCCCTCTCGGAAATCCCTTTGAATAACCTGATGGTGAGTAATAGAGGGTTCAGCTCTGACTGCTTTGTGTCTTGTGTGCGTCTGAACCGACCTTGCAATGTTCTCTACCAAGAACACACGTCTGTGACTATTCGATACGTGTTTTGATATTGTCATTGGTCCTTCAACATCTTTTTTTTTCACAGCTGTGTGCCGACGGTTACGATGTCTCCAACCTTCTCTCCGCGGATCCGATCGCACGCCGGAGGGGTTTCAAGCTTGAATACTTCCTCCGGCCTCCAGTCCACGTCACACTGAGCTTCCAGGTCAAGATGGAGCTGTGTCGGCTGGACGTCGAGCTTTGGCCGTGGGGAATGGATCAGGGCCGAACCTCGCGAAGGCTGGAGATCCTAACGTGTTCAGAACGAGACGGCGATCGGTTCGAACTTGTGTCTCGTTGTGATTTGCAGGAGGAGCTGCAGGTGTGTTTCCTCAACCCTGCTTTTAAACCTCGAGCGCCGTTTTCCGATGCTCCGCCGCAGACGCCGGTCGGAGCAAAAACGCAGGAGCTTTGGAGGCGCGGATCGGTCGCGCAGCTCAGAGTCAGTGTTCCCTACAGCGGCGCCGCGTCAGCGCTCGGCATCAAGACCCTCGCCGTGTGGGCTTTGCCTTCTCGCTGCTGTCCTGCATCTGAACTGGACAAAATTTGGGATGCGCATCTAAACAGCTTGAAAAAAACAGTCCATCTGACCGTCGTACCTCCCAAACCAGATCCCGTCCCAACCGATATCCCAATCCCAGAGGAGTTTCTCGATCCCTTAACACAAGAACTCATGGTTTTCCCAATGATCTTGCCCAGTGGAATGGTGATCGATAACAACACGTTAGAGGAGTACCAGAAGAGAGAAGCCACATGGGGCCGTTTACCCAACGACCCATTTACCGGCGTCCCTTTTACCCAGAACTCAAAGCCGATTCCAAACCCTCTGCTCAAATGCCGCATTGACCGTCTGGCTCTGCAGACGGGATGCACAGGAGTCAGGAGCAGGAATAACCTAATAGCTGAACCACAGCCATCCAGACTCACAGTGGAGGCCAAAAGCGTCACAGACTCCAGTAGAAACTGTGATCATACAGACACTTTACAAGCACAGTCCTTCGCATCGGTTTCAGAGTCTAAAACAGGACCTAATGCCTGCAAAACAGGACGGACACAGAGCCATTCTGCTAAAAGGAAGCACGACTGCAGTTTTCCTTCCACCAGCGATGATCCTGATCGCTCTCCTTTGAGGAAAGCCCATGAAACTCCCTCAGGTTTGTATGGAAGCTGCCATAGAATGAAAAAAATCTGACCCCTTTTTTTTTTTTTTTTAAGTTCTCTCAACTATTGTCTTAATAATTGTACTAAATGTGACCCTGGACCACAAAACCAGTCATAAGGTAAATTTTTCTAAACAGCTTGAAAAAAACAGTCCATCTGACCGTCGTACCTCCCAAACCAGATCCCGTCCCAACCGATATCCCAATCCCAGAGGAGTTTCTCGATCCCTTAACACAAGAACTCATGGTTTTCCCAATGATCTTGCCCAGTGGAATGGTGATCGATAACAACACGTTAGAGGAGTACCAGAAGAGAGAAGCCACATGGGGCCGTTTACCCAACGACCCATTTACCGGCGTCCCTTTTACCCAGAACTCAAAGCCGATTCCAAACCCTCTGCTCAAATGCCGCATTGACCGTCTGGCTCTGCAGACGGGATGCACAGGAGTCAGGAGCAGGAATAACCTAATAGCTGAACCACAGCCATCCAGACTCACAGTGGAGGCCAAAAGCGTCACAGACTCCAGTAGAAACTGTGATCATACAGACACTTTACAAGCACAGTCCTTCGCATCGGTTTCAGAGTCTAAAACAGGACCTAATGCCTGCAAAACAGGACGGACACAGAGCCATTCTGCTAAAAGGAAGCACGACTGCAGTTTTCCTTCCACCAGCGATGATCCTGATCGCTCTCCTTTGAGGAAAGCCCATGAAACTCCCTCAGGTTTGTATGGAAGCTGCCATAGAATGAAAAAAATCTGACCCCTTTTTTTTTTTTTTTTTTTTAAGTTCTCTCAACTATTGTCTTAATAATTGTACTAAATGTGACCCTGGACCACAAAACCAGTCATAATCTTTACTTAATATCCTAATGATTTTTGGCATAAAAGAAAAATCTATAATTTTGACCCATACAATGTATTGTTGGCTATTGCTACAAATATACCCCAGCGACTTAAGACTGCTTTTGATTTAAATTTACATTTAAAAATCGTATTTCATTAACTGATACAATGTTAATATACCAACCTATTGAAGTTCTGAAATCTGTTTAGCACCTTTGTAATACACTGATAACCCCCTAAAACAGGTGGCGATGAGGAAGTCACATGATGAACCAAAGCTCATCACAAACAGCTCTTGCACAAGCTGAGAAAAAAAATACTTATATATATATGGTAACACACATGATACTGAAATAATGCAATAGACATTAATTTAACAACATTAGATGTAACATACAACCCTAATGAACATTACTGGGAAGAAAAAACTAAGAAACAGTTATTTCAACGAAAAAACATCAAATGCGAAATGTAACGGAATTCTGGGAATGTCAATTTATGTTTTTCTTACTGTAAATTATACGTTCTTTTTCCACATCCAAAAACAGTTTTACCATAAAATTACATGAAATGTCAATTACAGTTTTTCAATTTTCGCTATTTTTAACTAAAAATATAGGCATCATTTATGTGATGTAATGAAGACCGGGAACATACGGAAAAACTTTCAGTCTCCACCAGTATAATACAAAAGTTTTAGCGTCTTTCCAAAGAAAAAGTAGCCATTACATATACTTTATATATTATTATTAAACAAATAGTAAAGTATTAAGCCTCTCACCACAGAAAAACGAACTTTCCTGTCCTGTCAGATGTTACAGCTGTTACAGATGTTACAAATACGTCTCGCAGACGTCAAATAGACGTCTCTGAGATGTACCTGTGCTATCGTAGCTAGAACATTGTTGGTTAACTAGGAGTTCATACTGACAAAATTGTGTGATGCTAATGAATGAAGTTATGAAAAATGAAATTACCAAAACAAATGGCAGTAAATTACATAACTACCCTGTTGAAAAAAAAACAGCATATGCTGGTTAGGTATGTTTTGACGCTGGGATGCTGGTTTAAGCTGGTCCTTTGCTGGTTTATGCTGGTCATGTGCTGCCAAAGGACCAGCAAAGGACCAGTTTAAACCAGCAAAGGACCAGCATAAACCAGCAAAAGGACCAGCATAAACCAGCAAAGGACCAGCATAAACCAGCAAAAGGACCAGCATAAACCAGCAAAGGACCAGCATAAACCAGCAAAAGGACCAGCATAAACCAGCAAAGGACCCGCATAAACCAGCAAAGGACCAGCTTAAACCAGCAAAGGACCAGCTTAAACCAGCAAAGGACCAGCTTAAACCAGCAAAGGACCAGCTTAAACCAGCAAAGGACCAGCTTAAACCAGCAAAGCACCATCGCAAAACAGCAAAGGACCAGCATAAACCAGCAAAGGACCAGCATAAACCAGCAAAGGACCAGCTTAAACCAGCATCCCAGCGTCAAAACATACCTAACCAGCATATGCTGGTTTTTTCAACAGGGCAGTGCGTTGTGTGTTAGCTGGGAGAGCATTTGTGGCATACGATTAAGAGTGAACGTGTGTGTATATTTGCTAATAGTTCCCATCGATTAATTTATAATAAAGTTCTGGTTCTTTTGTTCGCTTTCTTTATAATTCCTTTAATGGTTTTGGATCCCCCAGACATGCTTGGTTTCTGGTGTAGCCTATTTCTTGCTCACGTTTGGGTCTGTTGTGTTTCAGAGTTGGACTCACACGAGCGGCGGTTAGCGAACAGTTTAGATGAGGCTCTGAACGCTGCTCTTCACGGGTTACCAGTGTTCACCTCCCCGAGCGAAACCGCTTCACGTGTGGACGCCTCCGCTGGTACGAGACTGAGATCACTTATTACCGGCAATCGTATTCGAATATATTTCACTTCAGAAGCCAGTGTTTAGTTCAGGGTTTCTCAGTCGACGTCCAGTTTAACTCCAATCTTGATCAAACTCGCCTGCTTGTATCTTTCTGGTAATCCTTGATTAGCGTATTCAGGTGTGTTTGATTAGAGCTGGAGCTAAACTCTACAGGAAAGTTTCTGCACGTCTTAAAAAGTCTCAATTCACATTTTCACAAACGAAGGCCTTAAAAAGTCTTAAAATCATGAAGCTGTGGCATTAAATGTTGCATGCAGTGCAAAAAAACGGTCAGTATTTTTGTCTGGTTTCTTAGTATAAATATCTAAACATCCTTGAATAAACATACATTTACTGGAGATAAACACATGAAGTCTTGTTTTCTGAAAATTTAAAGAGTTTATGCTTAAAACAAGAACAAAAACAAGAAACCCTGTTCTAATTAAACACACCATTTTATTTTACTTTTTTTTTTTTTTTTTTTTTTTTTTT
>NW_015661912.1:61459-63652 GCF_001515625.1 Sinocyclocheilus rhinocerous | reverse complement strand
TTTTTTTTAAGTAACTTGGTTTTTCGTGACCATGTTCAGCCAATTTTCTAATGTTTGACAGAATTTCCCATATTTTACTCCTATCTCTATTACGTCACTGCGTCTGTATAGAGTTAGATCCACCAATAAATATGTTGACGGTCACGTGATAATGTATGAAATTTGTACATTTTTCCCATCTTTGTTTAAATAAATGGCCTTTTGAGTTATGAATGTTACAGTATATAATAATCCATTGAACTCTGATCCCAAAAGACTACAGAAAAAGTATAAACAGAATGATGAATTAGTTGTGTTGATCTATACTTGTCCTGTGTTTTCCAGGTCGGCACGCGTGTGTGTTTTGCTCTTGTTCTCTGACGGTTTACTCGTCGAGCGTGGCGTCGTACTCTCTGCCCTGCGCTCATCTCATGTGTGGAGCGTGTTTGAGGCAGAAACACGCGTCTGGTTCTCGGAGACTGCAGATTAAATGCCTTGTGTGCGGCACGACTGCCTCCAGCAGAGACGTCACTCGAGTGCATCACTGAACATATTCATCATGAGCTCATTTGTTTGCAGATTTTGTGTATAGTTTTCATTAAAGTTTTTGAAGAAGCTCGAAAAGGACTTTGTTATTGGTTAATGTTTCCTAGTAATGTTTACATTAATCCTCTAAAGCACATTGTGTTTTGGGGTCGGTAAGATTTTTTAAATGTTTCTGAAAGTCTCTTATGCTTCACCAAGCTGAAGAATACAGTAAAAATGTGAAATTTTTTTTAGACTTTCAAATAGCTGTGTTCTATGTGAATATCTGTTAAACTGTAATTTATTTCTGTGATGCGCAGCTGTATTTTCAGCATCATTACTCCAGTCTTCAGCGTCACATGATCTTCAGAAATCATTATAATATTCTGCTGAGAAATATTTCTGATTATTATCAATGTTGAACACAGTTGTGCCGCACAATATATTTTTGTGGAAACTGATACGTTTTATTTTTCAGGATTCACAGATGAATAGAAAGCTCAAAAGAACAGCATTTATCTAAAATATAAATATTTTGTAACATTATAAATGTCTTCACTGTCACTTTTGATCAATTTAATGTAGCCTTAATGAATAAAAAGTATTAAGTTCCTTCAAAAAGGTCTCTTCAATATGACGGATAAATAAAATAAAGTTAAGTAAAATTAAAAAGTCAAAGGATTCTTGCACTAGACGTGCTGGTTTGGGCCTCGTCTCATATTTGTGACCCTGGAGCACAAAACCAGTCATAAGAGTCAATTTTGTGAAATTGAGATGTATGTATCATCTGAAAATCTGGAATCTGAGGGTGCAAAAAAAATCTAAATATTGAGAAAATCATCTTTAAAGTTGTTCAAATAAAGTTCTTAGCAATGCATATTACTAATCAAAAATTAAGTTTTGATATATTTACGGTAGGAAATTTACTAAATATCTTCATGGAACATGATCTTTACTTAATATCCTAATGATTTTTGGCATAAAAGACAAAGGTATAATTTTCACCCATACAATGTATTGTTGGCTATTGCTACAAATATACCCCAGCGACTTAACACTGCTTTTGTGCTCCAGGGACATATATATAAAACACCAGTGATTCACATCTACCTGAACTTACTCACATTCACATAAAGAAGGCTTGTTGACAAGTTTGGGTGAATAAGGGCTAAACGCACAAATATAGCAGCTTTATAGTATCTTTAAGTAAACTGCTAGGTGCCATGCAACATGTAATGAGGGATTGCATGAATTATCACAAATGTAGTGAAGTAAAGAATACATATACTGATTCAAAAATATAGTGAAGCAGAGAGTAAAGTTGCTAATATCTCAGTAAAACTACAAAGATACTCAAGTACTCACTTTTGGTCAATTAAATGTGTTCCTGATAAATAAAAGTATTCATTTTAATTGTTAAAACTGTATATCTAAAACACATTTCCCATGTGAAGTTGAATTGTTTTGGTCCAGTGGATCCTGCTGTTGTCTGAGGAGTGAATGAAGGATCCTTGAGCTCGTCGTGTTCGGTGGAAGGCTGATGAAGGCTGAACTCTCTTTGTGTGTGTTTGAACAGCTCTGTCCTCTGCTGTCTATTGTAACGCTAAACCCAAGTTTTCCACACACACTCCTGAAGGACACACACACACACACACACACTCTCTCACACACACACTCACACACACACAC